>NW_028270143.1:121849163-122151941 GCF_037043375.1 Chiloscyllium plagiosum
TAGTGACTCCTTTCATCACTTTCCTGATGACCAAGAGTAGATCGATGAGATAGTAATTGGCTAAGTTGTTTGTTTCCTGTTTTTTTTGTATAAAGGAAATTTTCACATAGCCACATAGATGCCAATGTTGCAGCTTTACTGGAATAGGGTGGCTTGGACATGGCAAGTTCTGGAACACAAATCTTCAATACTATTGCCAGAAAGTTATCAGGGCCCACAACCTTTGCAGTAGTCAATATCCAGCTATCTCTTGATGAAATGTGGAATGGGTCAAATTGACTCAAGCCTGGCATCTATGATGCTAGGGCCCACTGAGAGAGGCCAAGATGGATCATTCTTTTGGCACTTCCTGCTGACGGCTGTTGCAAATGCTTCAGCCTTATCTTTTGCTCCGATTTGTTGGGTTCCCCCGCAGTTGAGGATAGGAATATTTGCAAAGACTCCTTCTCCATTAAGTTGTTTAATTAAACACTACTAATGATGATTGGATATGGCAATACTGCACAGCTTACATTAGATGTGCTGGTTGTAGAATCGCTCAGTTATGTATATCACTTGCTGCTTATGCTGACTGGCATACAAGTAGCCCTGTGTTCTAGCTTTGCCAATTTGACAATTCATTTTTAGACATGCTTGGTGTTGTTCTTGGTATGCCGTCCAGCACTCTACAATGAATCAGGGTTGATCCTCCTGCTTATCATTAATGGTAAAGTGAGGTATGTGCCAGACCCTGAGGTTGTAGAGTGTGTTTGAGAATAATTCTGCTGGTGCTCTTGGCCCACGGCACTACATGAATGCAAAGTCTTAAATTGTTAGATTTGTCCCACTTAACTCATTGGCTGTGTTACACAACACGATGGGCAGTATTCTCAACTGTGCACGAACTGGATTTGATCAGGGACCTTGAAGTAAAGGAGCCATTTGGAGGTAGTGACCACAATACAATAAGCTTTAATCTGCAGTTTGAAAGGGAGAGGGTAGAATCAGAAGTGACAATATTTCAGTTGAATAAGGGGAAATATGGAGCTATGAGAGAGGAGCTGGCCAAAGTTCAATGGTGCAATACCCTAGCAGGGATGGCAGTGGAACAACAATGGCAGGTATTTCTGGGTATGATGCAGAAGATGCAGGATCAGTTCATTCCAAAAAGGAAGAAAGATCCTAAGGGGAGGCAGGGATGGCCGTGGCTGACAAGGTAAGTTAAGGACCATATAAAGACAAAAGGGAAAAAGTATAACATAGCAAAGATGAGTGGGAAATTGGAGGACTGGGAAGCGTTTAAAGAACAGAGGATTACTAAAAAGGAAATACGCAAAGAAAATATAAGGTACAAAGGTAAATTGGCCAAAAATATAAAGGAGGATAGTAAAGGCTTTTTTAGGTATGTGAAAAGAAAAAAATGGTTTAGACTAAAACTGGGCCCTTGAAGACAGAAACGGGTGAATTTATTACGGGGAACAAAGAAAGGGCAGAAGAGTTGAATTGGTACTTTAGATCTGTCTTCACTGGGGAAGACATGAGCAATCTCTAAGATGTGACTGAAGGACCTGAACTGAATGGAATTTATATTAGGCAGGAAATGGTGTTGGAGAGACTGTTAGGTCTGAAGGCTGATAAGTCCCTGGGGCCTGATGGTCTGCATCCCAGGGTACTGAAGGAGGTGGCTCTAGAATTCTTGAATGCATTGGTGATCATTTTCCAATGTTCTATAGATTTAGGATCAATTCCTGCGGATTGGAGGGTGGCTAATGTTGTCCCACATTTTAAGAAAGGAGGGAAGAGAGAAAACAGAGAATTATAGACCAGTTAGTCTGACCTCAGTGGTGGAAAAAATGCTGGAGTCAATTATAAAGGATGAAATTACGACACATTTGGATAGCAGTAATAGGATAGGTCAGAGCCAGCATGGATTTATGAAGGGGAAATCATGCTTGACTAATCTTCTGGAATTTTTTGAGGATGGAACTTTGAAAATGGACAAGGGATTGATATATAAAGAACTTACCTCGACGCCAACGGTCTTTTCACAGCAGAGAGCGGCGCGAGCTGGGCGGAAGTGAGGTTGGAGCGCAGAGCTGGTCGGGAAGGTAAGTGATTGATATTTGAGTGGGTGTGTTCTAGACCCCAGGCCCTACATACCTCCCATCCTCCTCCTCTAACCTAATTTTAAAGTCCACAGGTAAGCTAATCAGTGTTCTTGGTTTGGAGACGAGGTGTAGAGTAATGGCAGCGCAGGCAGTGGAATGTTCCTCCTGCAGGATGTTCGAGGTAGGGGTGACCACCGATACTCCTGCCGACTTCATCTGCAGGAAATGCAGTCGGATCCTGCTCCTCACAGAACGAGTTCGGGAACTGGAACTGGAGTTGGATGAACTGAGGATTATTCGAGAGGCTGAGAGGGTGATAGATAGAAGCTACAGGGACATAGCTACACCAGAGAACAGAGGTAGCTGGGTTAACAGTTAGAGGTGGGAAGGGGAGGAAGCAGGCAGTGCAGGGATCCCCTGTGGTCGTTCCCCTAAACAATAAGTAAAATGCTTTGGATACTGTTGGGGGGGACGGCCTAGCAGGGGTAAGCTGCAGTGACCGGGTCTGTGGCGCGAGGTCTGGCTCTGAGACTCAGAAGAGAAAGGGGGAAGAGGAGGAGAGCGCTAGTTATAGGAGACTCTCTAGTTAGAGGGACGGACAGGCGGTTCTGTGGACATGGGCGAGACTCTCGGATGGTTTGTTGCCTCCCGGGTGCCAGGGTCTGAGACGTCTGGGACCGTGTCTTCAGAATCCTTAAGGGGGAGGGTGTGCAGCCAGAAGTCGTGGTGCACGTTGGTACCAACGACATAGGTAGGAAGAGGGGTGGGGAGGTCATTCAAGAACTCAGGGAGTTAGGCTGGAAGCTAAAAGCTAGGACAGACAGAGTCGTCATCTCTGGGTTGTTGCCGGTGCCACATGACAGTGAGGCAAGGAATAGGGAGAGAATGCAGTTGAACACGTGGCTGCAAGGATGGTGTAGGAGGGAGGGCTTCAGGTATTTGGACAATTGGACTGCATTCTGGGGAAGGTGGGACCTGTACAAGCAGGACGGGTTGCACCTGAACCAGAAGGGCACTAATATCCTGGGAGGTAGGTTTGCTAGCACTCTTCGGGGGGGTTTAAACTATTTTGGCAGGGGGATGGGATCCGGACTTGTAGTCCAGCAAGTAGGCTAGCAGTTTGTCAGGATGTCCAAGAATGTAGGGAGGCTGTGAAGAAGGTAGCACTGACAGGGAATACTTGCGGACACAGAGATGGGTTCAAGTGCATATACTTCAACGCAAGGAGTATCAGAAATAAGGTGGGTGAACTTAAGGCGTGGATCGGTACTTGGGACTACATCACGGAAACGTGGATAGAAGAGGGACAGGAATGGTTGTTGGAGGTTCCTGGTTACAGATGTTTCAGTAAGATTAGGGAGGGTGGTAAAAAAGGAGTGGCGTTGCTAATTAGAAATGGTATAACGGCTGCAGAAAGGCAGTTCGAGGGGGATCAGCCTTTGGAGGTAGTATGGGCTGAAGTCAGAAATAGGAAAGATGCAGTCACCTTGTTGGGTGTTTACTATAGGCCCCCCGATAGCAGCAGAGATGTGGAGAAACAGATTGGGAAACAGATTTTGGAAAGGTGCAGAAGCCACAGGGTAGTAGTCATGGGCGATTTCAACTTCCCAAATATTGATTGGAAGCTCTTTAGATCAAGTAGATTGGATGGGGCGGTGTTTGCGCAGTGTGTCCAGGAAGCTTTTCTAACTCAGTATGTAGATTGTCCGACCAGAGGGGAGGCCATATTGGATTTGGTACTCGGTAATGAACCGGGACAAGTGATGGGCTTGTTAGTGGGTGATCATTTTGGTGATGGTGACTACAATTCTGTGACTTTCACCTTGGTTATGGAGAGAGATAGGTGCGTGCAACAGGTTAGGTTTTACAATTGGGGGAAGGGTAATTACGATGCTGTAAGACAGGATCTGAGGAGCATAAGTTGGGAGCATAGGCTGTCAGGGAAGGATGTCGTGGAAATGTAGAACTTTTTCAAGGAACAGATACGACGTGTCCTTGATATGTATGTACCTGCCAGGCAGGAAAGAAATGGTCGTGAGAGGGAACCTTGGTTGACAAGGGAGGTTGAATGTCTTGTAAAGGGGAAGGAGGCGGCTTACATAAGGTTGAGGAAACAGGGTTCAGACAGAGCAGTGGAGGGATACAGGATAGCCAGAAGGGACCTGAAGAAAGGGATTAGGAGAGCTAAGAGAGGGCATGAAAAATCTTTGGCGGATAGGATCAAGGATAACCCAAAGGCATTTTATGCGTATGTGAGAAACATAAGAATGACGAGAACGAGGGTAGGTCTGATCAAGGACAGTAGTGGGAGACTGTGTATTGAGTCGGAAGAGATAGAAGAGGTCTTGAATGAGTACTTTTCTTCAGTATTTACGAATGAGAGGGACCGTATTGTTGAAGAGGAGAGTGTGAAACGGACTGGTAAGCTAGAGGAGATACTTGTTAGGAAGGAAGATGTGTTGGACATTTTGAACAACTTGAGGATAGACAAGTCTCCCGGGCCTGACGGGATATATCCTAGGATTATGTGGGAACCAAGAGAGGAAATTGCAGTACCATTGGCAATGATCTTTTCGTCTTCACTGTCAATGGGGGTGGTACCAGGGGACTGGAGAGTGGCAAATGTTGTGCCCCTGTTCAAAAAAGGGAATAGGGATACCCCCGGGAATTACAGGCCAGTTAGTCTTACTTTGGTGGTAGGCAAAGTAATGGAAAGGGTACTGAGGGATAGGATTTATGAGTATCTGGAAAGACACTGCTTGATTAGGGACAGCCAGCACGGACTTGTGAAGGGTAGGCCTTGCCTTACAAGTCTTATTGAATTCTTTGAGGAGGTGACCAAGCATGTGGATGAGGGTAGAGCAGTGGATGTAGTATACATGGATTTTAGTAAGGCATTTGATAAGTTTCCCCATGGTAGGCTTATGCGGAAAGTCAGGAGGCATGGGATAGAGGGAATTTGGCCAATTGGATAGAAAACTGGCTAACCGGTCGAAGTCAGAGAGTGGTGGTAGATGGTAAATATTCAGCCTGGAGCCCAGTTACAAGTGGAGTTCCGCAGGGATCAGTTCTGGGTCCTCTGCTGTTTGTAATTTTTATTAATGACTTGGATGAGGGAGTCGAAGGGTGGGTCAGTAAATTTGCAGATGATACGAAGATTGGTGGAGTTGTGGATAGTGAGGAGGGCTGTTGTTGGCTGCAAAGGGACTTAGATATGATGCACAGCTGGGCTGAGGAGTGGCAGATGGAGTTCAACCCTGCCAAGTGTGAGGTTGTCCATTTTGGAAAGACAAATAAGAATGCGGAATACAGGGTTAATGGTAGGGTTCTTAGTGAGGTGGAGGCACAGAGGGATCTTGGGGTCTATGTTAATAGACCTTTGAAAGTTGCCACTCAGGTGGATAGAGCTTGTAAGAAGACCTATGGTGTATTAGCGTTCATTAGCAGAGGGATTGAATTCAAGAGTCGTGAAGTGATGTTGCAACTGTACAGAACCTTGGTAAGGCCACATTTGGAGTACTGTGTGCAGTTCTGGTCGCTTCACTTTAGGAAAGATGTGAAAGCTTTGGAGAGGGTGCAGAGAAGATTTACCAGGATGTTGCCTGGAATGGAGAATAGGTTGATTGTGCTAGGCCTTTTCTCGTTGGAACGGTGAAGGATGAGGGGTGACTTGATAGAGGTTTATAAGATGATCAGAGGAATAGATAGAGTAGACAGTCAGAAACTTTTTCCCCGGGTACAACAGAGTGTTACAAGGGGACATAAATTTAAGGTGAAGGGTGGAAGGTATAGGGGAGATGTCAGGGGTGGGTTCTTTACCCAGAGAGTGGTGGAGGCATGGAATGCGCTGCCTGTGGGAGTGGTAGAGTCAGAATCTTTGGTGACCTTTAAGCGGCAATTGATAGGTACATGGATGGGTACTTAAGCTAGGACAAATGTTCGGCACAACGTCGTGGGCCGAAGGGCCTGTTCTGTGCTGTATTGTTCTATGTTCTAAGGGAGATCCAGTGGATGTCGTATACCTGGACTTTCGGAAAGCTTTTGATAAAGTCCCACATAGGAGGTTAATGAGCAAAATTAGGGCACATGGTATCAGGGGCAAAATACTGACATGGATTGAAAATTGGTTGGCTGACAGGAAACAAAGTAGTGATAAACGGCTCCCCTTCGGAATGGCAGGCGGTGACCAGTGGTGTGCCACAGGGATCAGTGCTGGGACTGCAGCTTTTTACAATATACATTAATGATATAGATGAAGGTATTAAAAGTAATACTAATAAATTTGCTGATGACGCAATACTGGGTGGCAGGGTGAAATGTGGGGAGGCGGTTAGGAGAATACAGGGTGACAGGCTAGGTGAGTGGACGGATGCATGGCAGATGCAGTTTAATGAGGATAAATGTGGAAAAATGTGTGGTTATCCACTTTGGTGGCAAGAACAGGAAGGCAGATTACTACCTAAATGGAGTCAAGTTATGTAAAGGGGCAGTAGAGCGAGATCTAGATATTCTTGTACATCAGAAATGAAAGCAAGCATGCAGGTACAGCAGGCAGTGAAGCAAGCTAATAGTATGCTGGCCTTCATAACAAGAGGAATTGCGTATAGAAGCAAAGAGGTCCTTCTGCAGCTGTACAGGGCCCTGGTGAGACCGCACCTGGAATATTGTCTGCAAATATGAGACCAAAAATTGAGAACTAGAGGACTGTGGCATCTGTGACATTGTAGGTTCTGAGATTATGACTATGGCAGGCTGTTTCTTGACTAGTCTGTGATATAGCTCTCTCCAAATTATAGTGAGCACTAATCCTCACGTTGGTAACAAGCACTTTTCAGAGTTGACAGGGCTGAGTTTGCTGTTGTTTTTGTTGATGTCAGGCAATCCACCCAGTTCAGTGTCAATCATATTGCCAAACACACTACCAATCTGCAGTCACATGTAGATTCACATGTAGTCACATTAGATTTCCTTCCCTGAAGAACATGAGTGAAGCAGATAGGTTTTACCACAATAGTTCATGGTCATCCATACACTTAATTTTAGATTTTGAATTGAAATTCCATATAAGCCATGGTGAGATTTGAACCCTGATTTCCAGAGCATTATTTGGGTTACTCAATTACTAATCCAACATACTGCTGTTACCAGCTTCATTTGTGTTCAAGATAAATATGCAACTGTTTAGCTGTGACCTCACTAATCCATGAAACACATATTTGTGATGAGAGCTTTTTGAGTAAAGGTGCGTGTCAGTTATGTTAAAAAAATTGTTGCTTTTATTGCATGCCAGTTTAAATATTGTGTTGTTTGAAATGAATATTTAACTTGTGCATTGTGGATTTAAGTTTAAGTAACAATTAAAAAGTAAAGGCAAGGATTGTGGTCATCCTACTGGACCATAGGACTGTTCTCTCATTAGAGAGTGAGATGACCAGTACTAGCTTGATTTGAGAGTTACCATTTGAGGGGAGAGGTTGAGAAGGAGATTCCTTCATGGAACATAACCTAGCTGGTGCTGGGTTTGAACCCACACTGTTGGCATCACTGCATCGCAAACCAGTCATGCAATAAATTGAGCTAACCAACCTGCAGTAATGAGGATAAGGAACACAGTCAAATTCTTCATTTTTCTGTGCAAGCCCAAATATCTTTTATACAAATTCAGATTTATTATGTGGTAGCATTACCGAATGAAGGAATTAATGAAATTGAGAAAGGAGCTCCTGCAACCAAAATATAGCCTTTGAGAAAAATCTCAAGAAGCAACCCATGAGAAAGAAACATATTTTGACTCTAATTAGCAAGATCATCCTTGTCATTCATAGACTGGAAAGCTTCTACGGCACATAGAGGAGAAGTCAATCATCATAGTCATGGGATATCACTGTACGAGTTTATCAGGGCAACATCCGTGATGCACAGCGAGAGAAGATTGTAAATATTACTCATTAAATACATAAACAAGAAAACTCACCATGACTTGCAGACTTAGGGACAAACTCCCCACAGTCAATGATTCGAACATCTGCATATGGTCGGCTGGCAGCATCTGTCTTCAGGTTTTCTATTTCTTTTATTGTGTCGAATCCAGTTATGACTTGGCCAAAGACGACATGTACACTAGAAATCAGAGTTTATAAAGGATTTTGTGTTAAAGTCCCTGCAAAGCTATAGGAGCTATATTTAATATGAGTACTAAAAGATTGGGATGAGTAATATTAATTTGTCTCCGTGAGGTTTATCAATTAGTTCTTTGGAGTTGGGATACAGCAATATTAAAATTTACCACTGAACATTTCTCATTTATTGTATCTCATTGTACTATGTATTTGGACAAAAGCTAACTGAAGACAGACTCTGAACTAATAAATATAATTTCAATACACCAGAAGAGAATCAGAATCAATGGTATATTTTCAAATATGATTTTGTTACTACAGTTGAGATAGTAGAATCATAGAATCCCTTGAGCTGAAAAAGGCCATTCTGCTCAGAGTCTGCACCAACCCTCCAAAGAACATCCCAACCAGACCAAGACACCACCTATTCCCATAAACCCACATTCCCTTTGGGTAATCTACCTAACCTACACTTCCCTGGGCACTACAGGCCAATTTAGCATGGCCAATCCACCTAACCACAGATCTCTGGACTGTGGGAGGAAACCGGAGCACCCTGAGGAAACCCACACAGACAGGGAAAATGTACAAGCTCCTCACAAACTGTCACCTGAGGGTGGAATCAAACCAGAGTCCCTGATGCTGTGAGACAGCAGTGCTAACCACCGAGCCACCCAAATATCAGAGGATGAAACCAAATAGGATAATTTCTTTTTATAAATATGTTAACCAATCTCATAGCTAAAATTGATGCTACTCATAATTGCAGAATGCTTCACCATTAGATTGAAGATTTACCTTATGACAAAATGAATCAGCCATTGTTAGTTCAGCCAGGTAAGATGGTTATGAAGCTAAGCTGCAAATACCAGGCAGGTCGCAATAACAATAGCATCAGCAACTGCAGGCATTGAAGTTGAGCAACACAATTTGGACTAGAAGTTATATGCACTGCTATAAAAGTAAAACATCTTTGGACAATAAAAAGACAACGAGACCTACCCATCGAGATGTGGAGCTGGCTTTGTCGTTCTGTTCCATTGAAAAATTCCATTTTTGGGAAGGATGATGTGAAAAAAGAATAGGAAGGGTGTCACGAATTCAGGCACAGAGGTAAGGATCATTTTAATGTCAGGGTTGGAAGTATATTTAAAAATATGCAAGAAAGAGAGAAAATAGTTAGTTCAAACAACTGCCAGTCAAAAGTAATTCAATCACAGACAAACTGCTCTTCATGCACTGGCTGATGTTTTCATCAACTTAGCCTACAATCTTAACCTTTCCATTAGCATCCTGAAACACAAACATTTATCGTGGCATATCAGAGCCTTGTGTTCCATTTATAATGGGCTTTCTTTCAGCTTAATTCAAGAGTTCAAATGTTAATTCATGACCACCAACTAGTTCCCAAGATTGAGCTATTACACTGGGCCTGAAGCTGTGAATGCCAAAGCCACTACAACAACTAATAACAAAAATAAACTTCTTAGTTTAAATCATAGGGAAGTTTATTTGGTGATCTGATTAAAAATAGATACTTGTGAAACCTTCAGATGGCCTCTCTCCACTGTCGCTCAAATTATTTCTGACAGGGTCTATTTATTTTCGATAGAAGAGGGAATTTTAAATGTTTTTTTAGATTAGATTAGATTACTTACAGTGTGGAAACAAGCCCTTCGGCCCAGCAAGTCCACACCAACCCGCCGAAGCGCAACCCACCCAGACCCATTCCCCATTTACCCCTTCACCTATCACTATGGACAATTTAGCATGGCCAATTCACCTAACCTGCACATTTTTGGATTGTGGGAGGAAACCGGAGCACCCAGAGGAAACCCATGGAAACACGAGGAGAATGTGCAAACTCCACACAGAATCTCCTGAGGCTGGAATTGAACCCGGGTCTCTGGCGCTGTGAGGCAGCAGTGCTAACCACTGTGCCACCATGCCGCCCACTTTGAATATTTTCATGGTGCTGTGCGTGTTTAAAAAGCTAGTGCAGTTGGACCTCAATTATACCAAATCCAATTCATCAGTAGTCAAATGTTTTCATTTGAAACATTTCCTTGTATTGGTTTCCAAGCAGCCATGTGCTGGCTCAGTGTGTTTTATCGGAGGCAGCAGTTTAAGTGCAATGGCAATGCACAAACAGATAAACTTTGCTTATTTGATGGTTTACAATTAAATTTTCATCATGCCCTTTATTAAATTCACAAATTTTGCAAGACTATCCCCAACTCAACACTGCAAATTTTAGCTACTGCATAAACTAGACAAAACACATTTGTTTGATAATTTAATAAAGTTGGAAGGTGCTATCATTATTGCAGCAATTTCTGTGGTTAATCATAAGCAAGAACAAAACATTAGGTAGAGGGTAGATATGTTTTCAATACACTAACCCCAAGCGCTCTCTACATCTAAACTGCCCTTCTGAAAAGTCTATTGCCTTGCCATGTCTTACAAATTAAACTTTCCCAAGGTTAGATCCATCACACTACAGTAACAGTGCTGTTCCAGACAAGCACCATCTGCTGGATTAGCAAGGAATACCATATCACTGATGTTACTAAGAGTCACATGGGCATGATTGAATAGCAAAAATTGAGAGGATTTAAGGAGGAACTCTCTTGTTGGAAAATGCTGACTGAAAACTTAAATGGAAGAATAGAAGGAATCAATTACACTTTTAGATTGTTCAATAATCCAAACCAATTAAAATTGATTCTGTCTTCTACAGTTCTGTGCCCTATTATTATTCATTAATAAAATCCATTTAAGAGCATTTGGAGGTTGCACAGCTGGAATTATATGCATCGAAAAAACAGACAGACAATCTATAGACGTAGGACTAAAATACTAACATTCTCCGAGCAAAATTCCGACACTTCAGAGAAGTGGCATGATTTAAATTGTGGTTTTAGGCATTTTCAGACTCTAATAGTGTACAAAGCACATCTGGGAAGTGAGAAACCTTCTGGAATGTGTTGCCTTAGAAATGTACAACCCACGACAAGCAACAATGACAAAAGCTTTTAGTAATACAAAGCAACAAGTTTAACATGAAAGCGATGTGTTTAGTACAGTGGATTAGGGGAGCATTAGAATTTATCTTGATTAACACCCACTTCATCCCTTCCATAAATGACAACTGCAGATTGACTTTCAAGATACAGCTGCTCTTTCCATTATATTTAAAATAATGGGAATTATAATCTCTGGAGTCAATGTAATTTAACAGTACGGATGTGCCATCTAGATTATTTAAACAGATCCCAGTTACACCAGTGAGTTCTGAGATCGTACTCAACATTTTATAAAGAAGATCACAGACACTTTAATCCAAGGTTTATTGCAAATATTCCAGATTAATATACCTGCAATAAGAATTTTTCATTTTGAAAACCATCTGCAAAAAGAAGCTAATGTTCCCTCAGAACATATGCAATGTATTTAAGGCAGAAATAGGTATGTTCTTGATTGGCAAGGGGATCAAGAGTTACAGGGAGAAGGCAGGAGAATGGGGGTGAGAAGCATGTCAGCCATGATCAAATGGCAGAGCAGCCTCAATGGGCTGAATGGCCTAATTCTGCCCCTGTATCTTATAGCCTTAAGAAGAGCAGGCTTTAAAGTTTCTGCGTCTTTCTAGCTGTTTTGTATTTAGATAAAGTAATACAAGAAAAAAAATTATATAAATATATAGTTACAATTAATGCTGGGCATAGGCAAAGGCGAAAATTACATTTTTGTGGACATTCTTATGACAGGCTAATGTGGTTAAATTTCCAATTGGCCACTTGTACATCAAGTTAGGCCCAGAAGCTGCATTCCTGGTACTGAACAAGAAAGTGCAGTAACTGTCAATGTACATTATGATTCTTTGCTGAAGACTCTACTAGAATCTTTGTATTAACATAACTCCACTTGCATTATTGCAGCAGGATTGTTTTCTGTAAGCAGTAGCAATTTTTAAGATGTTGTAGTCATATCTGATGAGGTTAAGTGATGGTCAGCAGCTACAGATGACAGATAAACTTGAAGTCCTCGTCAAAAATTGGCACAAAGCAGCTGCTGATTTATTCGAATCTGTGCCTTTTATATTCAGGGGCAAATGAAACCAAGCCTTTAATGTGCACTTGGATTGAAGTGCTGTGCCCAGGTGACAATAGATAAATTGTGAAAGCTTGAATAAGAACCATTACAGAAACATTATTTAGAAACACATGAACAAAAGGAGGCTGGTCAGTCCCTCAAACCTGTTCTGCCATTCGATTAGACGTGTGGCTGACCTGTACTTTAACTGCATCTGCCTGCCTTCATTTCATGATAAAGGTACTCCTGTATTCCTGATGAAGGGCTTTTGCCTGAAACATCGATTTTACTGCTCCTCGGATGCTGCCTGAACTGCTGTGCTTTTCCAGCACCACTAATCCAGAAGGCCTTCATTTCATAACTGTTAACTGTCTTACTTAATACAAATCAAGCTTAATTTCAAAATTATCAATCGACACAGCTTCAACAGTTTTCTTTTGGGACAGAAAAGAGTATTGCAGATTTCCATTACCCTTTGTTCAAAGAAATGTTTCTAACATCACACCTGAATGGCCTAATTCTAATTTTAAAGTTTTGACCTGTTTTGTGGACATTTCCATGAGGGAAAGTCTTTTTTTCTCCACTAATTTTCATATTAAAAGGAAATAATATTTAATAATAACTGGAGGTAGTGAAGCCAAACACCATCACAATGATGTATGTTGGTTCAGTGACAGGTACAAAAGCCAGACTGTTACTAGTCTTACATTTACAGATTCGAAGGATCACCACCAAAGGCTAGAGTGTGCTTTGAAGGGTTGGTAACTGGGTTAGCATTACTCCAATCTTGCATTGCTGTTGATTGGAGAGTCTGTTTAAGCTGGTAGCAACCAAAAAAAATACCAAATGGGCCCTTCTAAGGCCACAACCCAGAAGGCTATTTTAAATTGGATTTTTCCAGTTGACAATCTTAAGTAAATAATGGGATATTCACCTAATTAGTAGCTGTCTCTCTCCTCTCCTACATTAGCCATTTAATGGGAGCAGTGTCCGTACTGTACCAGCTATAGTCTTACAAAAATTAATGCTGCTGCTAAAAGCAGAATATCCTACAAATGTTCAGCTGATCAGGCAGCATCTATGGGGAGGAGAAGTTAGAATAAATGTCCAGGTGAGAAAACTGATCCAGAATGTTACCCTACCTGTTTCTTTGCATAAATGCTGCTTGACTGGAGTGCTTCAAGCATTTTCTATTTTAGTTTCAAATTTCCTTCATGGACACTCTGGTTAATTTCATGTTGGTTTGGTAGCAGAATCCCCTCATTCCTTCCCCCTCTCTCTCCTTGTTCCTTTTAACACCCCCCATCAGGTGGTAAAAGAATTTATTTTGATTTCATACGAGTCACTGCCCTCCCTCCACAATAATTCAGAAAGTGCAAACACATTTTGTTTTCAAGAGAAATCAACATACTGAGCAAATAAGGACAGCCTTAGAGTAATGGCACATTACCTTTGCAGCGCAGGATGTAACACTGATTCTGTAAATTTTACACAAAAATGGCAAGAGAAAAATTGTAATACATTCCAGACAAAAAAAATCCAATTTTTTTTAAAAAAAACATATAACATTACATCACAAGACATCAAAAGTCAACACAACACTCGGAGGATAGATTTTTTTAAAGCAGTCAAAAAACATGTGATGCACAATTACAGATTGTCTTAAAATGTACTTGAAGCTTGTAGACACAGGGCTCTAAAATTTGTCTTGTAGTTATATTACTTTGTTTAGTTTTGCCATAAAACTTACAAATGAATGCTTTTATAATTATGTCTCCTATTCCCTTCCTACGACCAATGCTTATTTTTGAGAATTCATTGCCAGTGCCTCTTCCCCAACTCACCACCCTCTTATCTCAACACAACCACTACAGATCCACCTTCAGCTGGTCAAGCCTTTCATTAACAACATTATTTCTTGGATGGATTGGCGTGAGGGTCGCAGAATTTCTAGCACAACCAACACGTCAAATGTTCGCGAGTGAGGTTCCAGAGGGCTGCTGGCACTTATGGAACCCCACCCACAGTTGCAACCACATTCACTCCCTTCAGGAAGGGAGGAGACACCAGGACAAGTTGGAGAAAAATGATCTGCTTGCCCCAGAATGTAGTTTAATAAAGAGACTTCTGGTACAATTGCGCCTTTCTTCATCTGGCTGAAGGTAAAAAGCTTGACACAAGCCTTTAATGGTGATAAGAGGGCTTGCCATTTGAAAGGCAATTTTATTAGCACAACAGAAAGGCCAGTGATCGAGTGCCTCAATCTGCCATACTGTTATACACAAACTGTTATTTCAATCACACTTTGAGAGCTTTCTCATTTTGCACTTGATAATTCAAAACAAAACCCCAGCATAATTGTGTCTAACAGCTGAGACTTTGCTGTAACTAATGAACAGGGAGGCCATTAAACATGAGCAGTACTTACTATAATCGATCACATACATTTAACACGATGAACGTGGTCCAAGAGTGAGTCGCAAAAGTCCATAATTTGCATTCATTTTCACGAGAGCTTCAGCAGCCAAGCGACGCACATCATGTTCTTCTCAGCTTTATTGTGTGAAAGCACATGCAGGCTTGTAAAGCCTAACAACACCTTCAGCAGAATAAGAATTCAGCATTTGGAGCTTGACTTCAAAAACAACTGAAAAGATTCAGAGGCTTGGCTGCAGTTGAAATAAAGCATACCAAGGAAGGCATTAAAACAACTATATGCAACGTAAGGAAGTCAAACATCTGAGACAGATCAGAAGGACAAAGCCCTTGTATATCCTTCCATCAGGAAAATGGTTTCATTAATCAGACAGCTGCTGATATCAAACGTGGAGCAGAAGGTGTTTTGTCAAGTCCCATAAGTATGGCATGGGGTTGGTCATAAAGGTTTCTGAACTCTTGCCCCAAACATGTCAATTTAAGAAGTGGTTACAGGACGAGGGCATCACCTGTAAAGCTGTTTGCCATCATGGTCACCTTTTAAGAAAAGATGGCTTTTAAGAAAAGTTACAGGACTATGCAGGAAAGAACATGGACTAAGACACGTTTCACGGCATTTGATGTTTCTACTAATCCCCATGTAGTTTTTTTGCACTAAAATTAAAAGCATAAATATGCAAAATATCTTAGTAACTGGACATGAAGTTAGACATGGCCAATAGAAAATACGCATCCAGTTTAGATGACAATACATTGGAAGGCACAGTCAGTCGTGCAAATGGTAGCACGAAGTTCCAAAAAGATAACATTAGATTAGTTGAGCTGTCAACATTGGCAAATAACGCTCCATGTGGGAAAGTGTTACCCGCTTAGAATTGAAGATACATCAAAGTATTTTCTAAATCGTTAGAAAATAAGAATTCTAGGGCGCAAAGGGATCTCGCTATCCGTGTATACAAAGTTTAGCGAACAGCTGCAAAAATGATCAAAATACAAGAGAAAAGACATCCTATAGCCTTGACCTAGATAAAGTATGCATTCAGTTTTGGGGAATATCACGTCAGGAAGGATATTCTGACCTTGGAAGGGTTGCAACATGGTGCACCAGAATTACATCAGGTATCAGAGGGCTGTTATGAAGATAAGTTACACAGAACTGACTTGCAATGCCTTGAATGTAGAGGACTGTAATATGAACAGATCAAAATATTTGAAATGGCAAAAGATTCAACAAGGTGGGTAAAGAGAAACTTTTTCTTCTGGTGAGGAAATCTAGAACAAAAGGATTCAGAATATGAAATTTACAGATGGGCCACTTGGAAATGAAATTACGAATCATACTGTCACACAACAAGTTTTAGAAACCTGGGTGATTTTTCATCAGAAGACTGAACACTGGAACAACTGAAATTTCAAGACGAAGAATCAACAAACTCCTGTTTGCGATTGTATCAAGGAATATTGATTAGATATGGGTAAATGGAGCTAAAGCGCTAATCAACCATGACTTAAGAGAACAGGCTTGAGTGGCTAAATGGTACTACTATACACATGTTTCAATGATAAAATTGATGAAAGGATGCAGTGAGTTCTGTTGCAAGTGACAATGTAGCTAATGTCAGAAGTGCCCGGAAGAGGGGATAGTTTAGCTCAGTGGGTAACAGCATCTGCTAATAAATTTATTGGCACCGGTTAAAAATCACTGCATCAGCTTTTGGTGCCTGTCTGTTCTCCTTGTCCCATTATGTGGGCATACTTAGCAAATCTCTGGCAATGAGGAGGTTACATGAAGAGAAAGAGAGGCATGTCCTGGGTCAACAATTGCAAGGATATTATTTGTCAGAATATAAATCTGATGTTGTGAGAATCTCAATTTAGGAATAAGTAAAAGTTGATGGACAAACCACTGGGATACTATGGAAAAAGATCAGGTTTGAAGATACTCAAGAAACATCAAATCCTGATGATCAGACTTTCTTTTAATAGCTGTTTAAGCAAAAAGGAGGCAAATTACAAATGCATCGTCAAGGTCACGTCCGAGCACTTGCTTCTGAACAGCTATGCCATCAAACAGAAACTTTAGTACAAACAAAGAGAGTTAACAAAGGATATCCTCTTCTGCAGCACCATGACAGGAGAGTGGCTCAGTGGTTAGCACTGCTGCCTCACAGCACCAGGGACCCGGTTCAATTCCACCCTCGGGTGACTCTCTGCGTGCACATACTCCCCATGCCTGCATGGGTTTCCTCTGGGTGCTCCAGTTTCCTCCCATAGTCCAAAGAAATGCAGGTTAGGTCAATTGTCCATGCTAAATTGTCCATAGTGCTCAGAGATGTGCAGGCTATATGGGCTAGCCATGGGAAATGCAGTGTTACAGGAATGGTGGGAGGCGGTCTGTGTGGAATGATCTTCAGAGGGTCAGTGTAGACTTGATGGGTTGAATGGCCTGCTTCCACACTGTAGGGATTCTGAGTGGTCAGTTCAATTACTGGAAATACTGAGAATGCTGGTAATCGGAAATAAAAACAAGTTACTAAGCAGGTCAGGCAACATGTGTGAAGATAGAAATTTCCAAAACACTAACTCTTGTTCTCACTCTAATGCTGAGTATTTCTAATATTTTCTATTTTTAATTAAGTTATTGGGTTTAATTTTTACTTATACAATTAGAGCATTCGAATTATTGGTCTGGCTCTCTTCTGTTCATACTATGGAGAGAGATGAGTGACATTTCTTATTGGAGTAATATTTTTACATATTTAGCATATATTAAAGTTTTTAACAATATCACAAAGATGGTGTGTACTGCATCCTAACATCTAGTAGGATCTGGGCCAATTAAGTAGATATATTATTGAAGGTATCTTTATGCTCAGTAAAAGGTTATACACATTTATGGGAATTGTGTATAGAACTAGGAAGTTCTACTAATATGCAGAAGCGCAAAGATTCGTTTTCCTAACGGTGCAGGGATATGCACCTTTCATTGAAGCTATTCAGTCAATGTGATGAATTCATCGAGTTAATGAATGTACTTCAATGCATCTCAATGCAATTAAAGTTAATGCAATCCTTAGTGCAATCACAATTAGACTATTTAATTTTATGCTGTAATTGTACACTGGATAAGGTTCAGAAAAGATTTTTTTTTAAAAGTCAAGAAGAATGGGATAATGCAGACAAAAGGCTTTAATTTGACACAAAGATTAGAATGCACTAACACAGCGCCAGAGACCCGGGTTCAATTCCCGCCTCAGGCGACTGACTGTGTGGAGTTTGCACGTTCTCCCAGTGTCTGCGTGGGTTTCCTCTGGGTGCTCCGGTTTCCTCCCACAGTCCAAAGATGTGCAGGTCAGGTGAATTGGCCATGCAAAATTGCCCGTAGTGTTAGGTAAGGGGTAAATGTAGGGGTATGGGTGGGTTGCGCTTCGGCGGGGCAGTGTGGACTTGTTGGGCCGAAGGGCCTGTTTCCACACTGTAAGTAATCTAATCTAATCTAATCTAATCTAATCTAATCAAAGATGATTGATGAGGGCAGAGCAGTAGATGTGATCTATATGGACTTCAGTAAGGAGTTTGACAAGGCCTCCTATGGGAGACTGATTAGCAAGGTTAGATCTCATGGAATACAGGGAGAACTTGCCATTTGGATACAGAGCTGGCTCAAAGGTAGAAGACAGATGGTGGTAAATAGGTGGTGGTGGAGGGTTGTTTTTCAGACTGGAGGCCTGTGACCAGTGGAGTGCCACAAGGATCGGTGCTGGGTCCTCTACTTGTTGTCATTTATATAAATGATTTGGATGCGAGCATAAGAGGTACAGTCATTAAGTTTGCAGATGACACCAAAATTTTAGATGTAGTGGACAGCGAAGAGGGTTACCTCAGATTACAACAGGATCTGGACTAGAGGGGCCAATGGGCTGAGAAGTGGCAGATGGAGTTTAATTCAGATAGATGTGAGGTGCTGCATTTTGGGAAAGCAAATCTTAGCATGACTTATACACTTAATGGTAAGGTCCTTGGGAGTGTTGCTGAACAAAGAGATCTTGGAGTGCAGGTTCATAGCTCCTTGAAAGTGGAGTCGCAGAATAGTGAAGGCGGCTTTTGGTATGCTTTCCTTTATTGGTCAGAGTATTGAGTACAGGAGTTGGGAGGTCATGTTGTGGCTGTACAGGACATTGGTTAGGCCACTGTTGGAATATTGTGTGCAATTCTGGTCTCCTTCCTATCGGAACGATGTTGTGAAACTTGAAAGGGTTCAGAAAAGATTTGCAAGGATGTTGCATGGGTTGGAGGATCTGAGCTACAGAGAGATGCTGAAAAGGCTGGGGCTGTTCTCCCTGGAGCGTCGGAGGCTGAGGGGTGACCTACAAGAGTTTACAAAATTATGAGGGGCATGGATAGGATAAATAGGCAAAGTCTTTTCCCTGGGGTCGGGGAGTCCAGAACGAGAGGGCATAGGTTTAGGGTGAGAGGGGAAAGATATAAAAGAGACCTAAGGGGCAACTGTTTTACGCAGAGGGTGGTAAGTGTATGGAATGAGCTGCCAGAGGATGTGGTGGAGGCTGGTACAATTGCAACATTTAAGAGGCATGGGTATATGAATAGGAAGGGTTTGGAGGGATATGGGCCAGGTGCTGGCAGGTGGGACTAGATTGGGTTGGGACCGAAGGGTCTGTTTCCATGCTGTAACTATGACTCACAACTTCAAAAAAAAAAGTCCAGTTATGACTCAAAATAGTTCTTCTTTCAACCCAAAGTACAAAGGATCTTTGGAAATGACTTCCTGTTAATGCTGTTATTACAATGTTAATAATACAATTGTAAAATAATAGGACTGGATGGATAACTGGTCAGAGTTACTTGGACAAGTAACTGAATGTTAGTAAAATATAATGCATAAGGATTTATTGCAGTCATGGAAATATGACAAAAATGGAAACTAGTCAGAGATTAGTGATGTGGGTGTGAAGTTAGATATGATATTATGAAGAATTCCTTAATTTACCTTTTGAAGAGGAGAGTAAACTTCTCAAACTTTTTTGTTTACAGATTCATACTGTGGTTTGTGTGAGGTCAAAGGAATGCAGAAGAATTTTCCTTTTCTCTGTCCCCATTTCCATTTTAGTTAGTTCTGCTCAAAACATGTTAAGGATCTTGCACAAGAATACTTTTACACCAGGTGGTCATCTATCCTCCAACTTATTTGTGCTTGAACAGAAGCTGTTGATAGGTTCTCCAACAATGGAAGGAAATCCTTTGATGGATATCCATGCGTCCTGAAAATGGGCCCTAGACTACTGGTTGATCCACATTCTGGCTGTAGTCCATTTCTGTATTATCACAACAAATTTCTTGTCTCAAAAATGCCACGTTCAGATGTGATTACGTTTCAGCCCATTTACTGTCATATTACACAAGGGTCATTTGGTCTAGTTTGAGTGTCAGGCTGGAAATGGCCATTTGGGAACCAACTGTACAGTCAGAATACAGTTTGAAAATTTTTGACATCTGTAGGCACGTATTATCCACATTAAAGACATGGCTGCAGGTGAACTCCATGATACAGATGTTCTTAAAAGTGGTTTTGAACTTGATTCTTCACTGTTTTTCTGCTGGCAAAGGTATCAGCGTCAAATTGCTCAAGGTGAATGGATGAAGGAAAGCCCATGAATTATGTACAGGAAAATTAATTCCCTAACAGGTTCACCAGATCCATTCTGACATTATATTCTCTCATTATGCCATTTTGATTGGCAGTGAGGACTTTATGTTGGATGGTTGAATGAAGTTGAAGTACATTAGGAGGAGTTTTGGTGAATTAGTTTAAATTTAAAGTGTTTGTTCCTGACCATGAAAAAGGCAAAGGAGGGCAGATTTAACTTGTTGGGAGGTTATTGCTAACTTAGGTTTGCCCAAATGTTCTGAGTGAAATCTTTGCACAATGGGTTGCTTCTGGATCTTATCTGAATAAGTACCAAGTTATACACGCCTAAGGAAAGCTGCAATACATTCAGTCCATCAAAATAACAAAACTCTGTACAATAAAGTTTGGGATGTATTTGATAAATCCAGTTGCTACATCTGTTTGTCTCAATGACTTCTTCCAAAAGTGTTCACCCAAAAGGTAGCAGTATTAAGATCATAAGTTCAACATGTTAGAACTCACTGGTATGAACTGATATCCTAACATACATAAAACTTCAAGCAACTTGTCAGTACGGTTCAGTGGCAAAATCTGAAAGTTGAAAGTAACACATAATACTAAGATAGGAAAGGCAAAGCGTCTTCAACAAATAACTGCACTATTCTACTGTTTCAAAATTTGAACCCAAATTTTCTCATTTTAGAGTCTCAATCCATTGAGCAGGTTTTGGATTCTGAGCATAGTGCCATCATGTTTGGATTTTACATGAACTTACTTATCTATTTCCATTTGTTTTGTCTTGGTTCAAACAAAGATCTAACTTTTACCTACCACAAAACCACCAGTGGTTAAGCTGAAATCTACAAACAGTGGCACTAGCAAGCTATGCAGCATCTCGAATTAAGTCATATCAAAAACATGCAGGAAGCTACATTTAAACTGTGAATCTGTCAATTGAAGACATCAGGAAAAAATAGAGATGGATCCCTGCAAGAACAGTCAAATAAAATGGCTCTTTCCTCTTCTTGCTTGAAGGCCTTTGATTCTAATGCTGTCAGCTCATGGAATTTCCAGAGTTAGCTGTTAGATTGAATGTCCAATAATTGAGGTAACAAAAATTGTCTCCACTCACTTTAAGAGACTTAATATTACCAGAGGTCATTAATCATAACTTTGATTCTTAACCACTCAAGTCTTCCTCTTTGAGATGCTTCCAAAATAGTGCTTCTGACAGTTACTACTGGAACACGATAGCAGATAGATAAATGGCATGAACAAGACCACTGCTGCACACATTTCAGGAAATGGGAGGATGATTAGCAACATTATCTCATGAAGCTCCTTGGTCCTAGTCACCATTATGGGTTGTTTCTTTCTCTTTATTGATTAACACTGATCAAGATGGTTACCAGTAAATCTTCCCAAAGTCAGATTGGGCTTGGTGCTGCTGTACCAACCTTTGAGATACACATGAACTTTGATAATGGCCCTGACGCATTATAATCAAGCCCACTAACCATACGTTAAGGACCAAATTAATCATAAAACCTACCGTGATTCAGCAGCAGCAAGGTCCGCTCAGCAACTGCAAAAATTTTTACCACAGTTGAAATAATATTTATTTCCCACCAGAACAGTTTTTGACTCCACCCATCATTCCTTTGGATCTTCTACTGTCCAGAAACAATGACATCGCAAGATATGTTTTTGTGGGCATCAGTGGTCACTTACATGGTCCTATTTATGCCTATGCCAGGTAGGCCTGTGTTTAAAGTCCAAAGATCTCAAGTGATGTCCAAGTCACTATCACAGCAATCAGAATTAAGAACAGTGGCTGGCTTTCTCCCTTCTTCACCCCTAATGTAGCATGGGCGAGAACATAAAGGATCTTCCTCGTCTGTTTGTACCAAGCACGTTTGTTACAATATCATCGGCCATGTTTAGTCACTGAAACAATGGATCAATCTCAAAGTTTGTGAGAAGATTTGTAGCTCGGGTGTTCGTTGTTGTGGTTCTGTTCGCCGAGCTGGGAATTTGTGTTGCAGACGTTTCGTCCCCTGTCGAGGTGACAGCCTCAGTGCTTGGGAGCCTCCTGTGAAGCGCTTCGGTGATGTTTCCTCCGGCATTTATAGTGGTTGCCGTTGATTTGTTCATATATTTGGTTGTTGAATGTGAAGTGTGTTGTGAGACACAGGTCCAATAGTTTGAATATGCTGTCTTTGTTGATAGGTTCACCGTCCTGTTGTCTGTTCTGTATGTCCAGCAGGTTGGCTATTGTTTCTCTGGCTAGGGTTTTGTTGATAGAGGTGAACAGTGCCGTTCCATCGAATGAGACCATAGTTTCTTCCTTGTCTATATGTATATTTCTGATGATGTCCAAAAATTCCTGTGTTGACTATATAGTGTGTCTGGATCCGCTGATCAGGTGTTTCAGTTTCTGCTGTAGTTCTTTAGCCAGTTTGTGTGATGGTGTCCCTGGTAGTGATACTATTGGTCTGAGTGGGATGTCTGGTTTGTGCACTTTAGGTAGTCCATAGAATCTGGGGGTGTTGTTGCTTTCAGGTTTCATTCTTTGTAGGTCAAACCTGGTTATCTGTACATTTTTCTGTAGGTTTTTTGTGTTGTTTTTCCTATTGGTGAGCTGTGGGGTGGGGTCAAACTCCCTCTTTTGGTAGGTGTTGGTATCTGCAAGTAGCTGTTGCGCTTTTTGGATGTACTCTGCTCGGTCTAGGATGATCGTCATTCTGCCTTTGTCTGCTGGTAGTATGATTATATTCTTATCGTTTCTTAGTGATTTTAGTGCTTCCCTCTCCTTGGTGTTGAGGTTATGTGTTTGACTTTTCCTTGTAATCAGAGGTCTCACTGTTTGTTGTGTCTCTTCCGTCAGTCCATTGTCCCAGAGTGTGCATTCCGGTGCTGCTAGGAAGTCTGCTGTCTTGGCGTCCCTGTGGTTGTAGTTGAGTCTCTTGGCCAGTATTGTTCTTTCTGTGTCTGTGAGAGAAGTTTCTAACCCAGGTGTGTATTGTGGTATGCTCTCTGTTGTGTGTTAGTTTGGCCATTTTTTCTTTTAGTGCCGTTTTTTTGCGGTGTAAGGTCCTGTTCTGTCCTATGGTGACGGCCTGTTCTATGGTCCGGGTCTATTCCTGATTGGTGGTCTTTGAATTTACCACTATAAATGCCGGAGGAAACATCACAGAAGCGCTTCACAGGAGGCTCCCAAGCACTGAGAATGTCACCTAGACAGGGGACGAAATGTCTGCAACACAAATTCCCAGCTCGGCGAACAGAACCACAACAGTGGATACGTGATCGTTTTGTTTTCAAATTTAATATGCCAATGGAAAGGTATGCAAAGATAGGTCTTCTAACTTCTCCATAATTGAATTGGGATGCAGCCATTATAACTAGATGTACAAGTTGTCATGCCTAGTCAAATGTCATTCAAAATTTAAACTTTTCCATGGTATGAGACACATAGGATGTTGAGATGAAGTGTCGTTATATACTAAAATTATGTATATTATTGATTATTTGCAATGCTTGACAACTTTAGGGCAGGAAATCTATAATCATTTGAATTTATTCGTCATATCTCAATTTGATGGTTTTCGAAAACCATCAGTCTTAAAATGCTTAATTAGAAAATATGGATATCTAAAAACAAATAGCTAATTTGAAATAATGTAACAGTAACTGCATCAATTCATGTTTTATATCAGTCATCAGATTAAAACTAATTATCTAATGAAAGTAACAGTAAAATGTGAGAGCTTTAAGTTTTTCTCCAAATCCCAAAAATGGATTTGGTGCATCAGGAGTTAAGAAAATGAACGCATCGGTCAGAAAAATTGTTTGGTCCCTCTCAAGAAATTCAACCTTCTAATTCTTGCTTCTAATAAAGTGCAGGGATATTAAATGTCAACATCTCCTCACTGGTTAATGCCATTTGAAATCCAGTGCTCTGAACAATAGACAATAGGTGCAGGAGTAGGCCATTCTTCTCTTCGAGCCTGCACCACCATTCAATATGATCATGGCTGATCATTCTTAATCAGTATCTTGTTCCTGCCATATTTCCATAACCCTTGATTCCACTATCCTTGAGAGCTCTATCCAACTCTTTCTGAAATGAATCCAGAGACTGGGCCTCCACTGCTCTCTGGGGCAGAGCATTCCACACACCCACCACTCTCTGGGTGAAGAAGTTTCTCCTCATCTCTGTCCTAAATGGTCTACCCCGTACTTTTAAGCTGTGTCCTCTAGTTCGGCACTCACCCATCAGCCGAAACATGTTTCCTGCTGCCAGAGTGTCCAATCCTTTAATAATCTTATATGTCTCTATCAGATCCCCTCTCAGTCTTCTAAACTCAAGGGTATACAAGCCCAGTCGCTCCAGTCTTTCAGCGTAAGGTAGTCCCGCCATTCCAGGAATTGACCTCGTGAACCTACGCTGCACTCCCTCAATAGCCAGAATGTCTTTCCTCAAATTTGAAGACCAGAACTGCACACAATACTCCAGGTGTGGTCTCACCAGGGCTCTGTACAGCTACAGAAGAACCTCTTTGCTTCTATACTCAATCCCTCTTGTTATGAAGGCCAGCATGCTATTAGCCTTCTTCACTACCTGCTGTATCTGCATGCTTACCTTCATTGACTGGTGTACAAGAACACCCAGATCTCTTTGTACTGCCCCTTTACCTAAATTGATTCCATTTAGGTAGTAATCTGCCTTCCTGTTCTTGCCACCAAAGTGGATAACCTTACATTTATCCACATTAAACTGCATCTGCCATGCATCTGACCACTCACCTAACCTGTCCAGGTCACCCTGTAATCTCCTAACATCCTCCTCACATTTCACCCTGCCACCCAGCTTAGTATCATAAATAAATTTGCTAATGTTATTACTAATACCATCTTCTATATCATCAATATATATTGTAAAAAGCTGCGGTCCCAGCACTGATCCCTGCGGTACCCCACTGGTCACTGCCTGCCATTCCGAAATGGAGCAGTTTATCAGTACTCTTTGTTTCCTGTCAGCCAGCCAACTTTCAATCCAAGTTAGTACTTTGCCCCCAATACCATGCGCCCTAATTTTGCTCACTAACCTCCTATGTGGGACTTTATCAAAAGCTCTCAACAACTTTATCAACAACTCTCCTCCCTGTAGTAAAAAAAAGTCCCAAAATAGCACATTTTGGATTATCATTTTAAAATCATTTGTTATATTCTCAGTTTCGAAAAAGGAAGTCAAAAAAAAATCCATCTTGAAAACAGAAAGGGAGCTTTAACCAAGCACTGAAGAATCTAAGTAGGGGGTGGCAGGGGGGGGGGGGGGGGGGGGGGGGTTGCTTACTGATCAATTCAATGTGCAAGTTTACAATCAGGATGTTATTTACTGCTTGTGACAAGTAAGTTTTTAAATAAGGTATCTTTAGTACAGAAAGAACGAGGAAGCAAATTGCTTGTACAATAACTAATCAAGGCATTGTGTGTGGGAACATGAAAGATGTATGGCCACACTAGGTTCTCTTCACCTACCTTTTATTCTTTACACTTCAGGCAAAATAAACATTTGCACACAAGGGTTGTCACAGTTGTAAAAGAATCCAGACCTAAATTTCAAACATTTATGGAGAGCAGTAGTGTTTAATCCTGACATTTCTGGGGAACCACATCTTCCATATTTAGGATTGGTGAATATTTGATAGAAAAATGTTGCTGACCTTTCTCCCTATAGTTTTCTGTACTTCAAATTGCAATCGTATATAAATCACATAGGACAGCAATTTTAAACAGTATGAGCACAAATCACTCCTTTCAATAAAAAAGTATCAATGACAAATGTGTACTAAGATGCATCTAGTATATAAAATCACTAATTTATAACAGTGAGACCAAATACCACTTTAAATTCCAATTAATTAAAATTAGTCCATCAGATTTTGAGAATCATGATTAAAGCTTGTTGCTTTGCCCTGGTCAGTTTAATGTGTCTGAGTTTACAATGGGGAAAAAACTAAAAAGGGTTAAAAACAGAGTCATACAGCATGACACTCAATCATACCAACCAGGTTTCCCAACCGAAACTAGTCCCATTTGTCTGCTTTTGGCCCACATCCCCTAATCTTTCCTATTCATGTACCTGTCCAAATATCTTTTAAATGTTTTAATTGTACTTGCATCTATCACTTCCTCTGGCACTTCATCATTGCGATTAACAATAAACACTCTTCATTATTTCACCATCTGGTATGCCACCTGCTCTTTTTAAACTGAGGATTAAAGAAAATTACAAAACATCTCTAATTTGTTTAAATCCTGGCACAGAAAGACTCTTAACCTACTTGTGAAAAGAAAATCACGATTGTCATGATAGGGTTTTGAAAATAATGGGATGTGTCATAGGTGTCACTTAGTGACAAATCACTAGTTCCATCCATGATGTGTGTACAAACCTGCAGATGCCTTTCTAAACTATTATCACTCTCAAAAATGCCACCACTAAATCTTTCTATCATTCAGGTTGTCTCCACCTTTCTACCATCCTTAGATAGCCCTCTCCACACATAAAACTTGTCGACTGGCTTCACCTACTCTTACCCAAATGCCCATCCTTTACCCTTGCCTTAAAGTTGCTTTTTTCAAAATGTTTTTCCATACATTATACTGACATTCTGCTTTACTTTCCATTACACCTGATTTCAAGGCAGTGTTATCGGATTGCTTGAGAGACACTACATGGAGTAGCTTAACACTAACCAAGACAAAATCCTTTATATCTTATACACACTGAGCTCTCGACCTTATACTCATTCCAATAAGATAGATCTCGTAAACAAAGTATTTAAGCCTTTCTTGCCCTGTCTATTGTTGATATCCTCATCACTTTCATGCACAAATTCTTTAATGTCTTCATTAGGGCTCCCAACCTGAAATATATATAAAATCTGAATTACCATTAAGTCTGCTTTCTGCACATATTATATAATCTCTGTCGTCAATGATCTCCATTGGCTCACCGGCTCTTGGAAACTTTGCATTCATTAATAAGTCACATCTTAACTGTGCTTCAAGCTACATCTGCAATTTTATGCAGCTTTTGGACACCTCAACAAGGAACACAGGAACAAGAAAAGGCTATTGAGCCCATTGAGCCTGCTCCACCATTTAATGTAACCACAGCTAATGAAAAACTTCAATGGCTTTTGCCCATTCTACTCCCATTGGTATTTAGAATCCATCAATTTTAAAGATTCACAAGCCTCTGAGTAAACAAAAAAATATCATCTCAGCTCTAAATGGTACTCCTCCTCATTTTTAAACTGTGCTCTCTGCTTCCAGACTCCATAACTAATGGAAACTCCTTACTTACATGTACCTTGTCTTCCTTTAAGTATTTAGTATGTATCAATGATATAACTTCTCATTCTTCAGAACTCTAGAGAATACAGGCCCAGTTTGCCCACTTGCTTTGCGGTATAGTCTCAGCATCCCAGACACAAGCTTTGTGAACCTTTAGTGTATTCCTTATTCCCTTGTGTCATTTTAAAGTAAGGGTCTTCAGTTACCATGTTCAAGACACCAATAGTCACTCTCTCAACACTTCTGCTACACCACATTTATCATACCTTCAATAACCACCTCCTCACTTGACTAAAATCTTTTACTCGAAGCCTCATTCCTGCTCAGGTTTAACTCTTAATCAAACATTTTGTGTTCTTTTAAATAATGGACTAATGTCTGACTCTTGTTTTCCTAATCTCTTCTGTTTCCCTCCTCATCCTCACAACTAGCCTTTGTTGCTCTACATTAGCCTCTTCCCCAAACCTAAATCACTTTTGTTTTTGTATTCTCCACTTTTCCTTCCCTTTTATTCTAATTCACATCTCTTTTGCCTGAAGTGAATTTCTCTCCCGTTTCCTGTAGTTTCAATATGGGATGAAACAAAATGAACGAATTGGATGACCTGCAGCCTCGAAGTAGAAAATAAGATCGGCAGCAGCAGATTGGGAAGATGAATCAATAGTTCAGAACCTAATTCCTCACCAACATAAACGTCTTGTTCAATGCATGTCACAATATTTCTTGAGTTCCTCAGTGCTGTGTTTGTTTCAACTGCTATAATGGCAGGTCATCACCTCAGAATGTTAGTGGAGATTAATAAGGTAAAATGCATGCAAAGTCCTGATTACTGAATATAAATGTCATAGAAATCAGCATAATAAGCTCATTACTATTACAATCACTTTATCAGTCTATGAAAGATTTAGTGCCTTCGTTTCAGGCCACTCTAATTTCTTAATAAATAATGCTTTTTGACTGGACATCGGCCTGTAGCAAATCAAAATCACAGGTGCAAGAAGCACCCTTCCCACACCATAAATAGCAAAGAACCATGAAAAGAGGTATGAAGGGTTAAAATATCCATTTAGCTCCTGACATTTCTCACAGAATCCCTATAGTGTGGAAGCAGGTCATTCAGTCATCAAATCTGCACCGACCACCCAAACAGCCTCCCACCTAGACCCACTCCTTTACTCTATCCCTGCAACCCTGCATTTCCTATGTCTAATCCACATAGCCTGCACATCCTGGACACTAAGGGACAATTTAGCATGGCCAATCCACCTAACCTGCACATTTTGGGCTGTGGGAGGAAACTGGAGCACCTGGAGGAAAACCATATAGACCCCAAGGAGAAAATGCAAACTCCACATAGACAGACAGTCACTTGACGGTGGAATCAAACCCGGATCCCCAGTGCTGTGAGGCAGCAATGCTAATTGTGGAGCCAGCACGCTGCCAAAGGAGAAAAAACAAATCATTGTAACAGTGAATGATCTTCCAAATAAAGCCTATAGTCATGTCCCAAGTATTCATTAACAAGCTTCCTGACAATTTGAAATTTATTCTCATACACACAAAAACTAAACTATTTATTTCTTCCATTTCCAGCTGCAATATCACAGATGTGAGGGAATTAATGGGTAATTCCACAGAATGCACAACATTTTTGATTATTCTTTGCAATAAAACAATTATAACATCAATCTAATCAGTGCTAAACTGCCATACTGTCAATGTGATCATACAACCACAAGACCTTAAACATTTGGATTCTGCCAGGTAAAGTTCCTCTTGCTTTCAAAGAGATTGATTATAGATACAACCATGGAGGAGGCCATTTGGTCCATTTTACAAGAATCTGTGCTAGTTCTTTGTAGCAGCTATCCAATCAATCTCACTCCCTGGAGTGCCATATACCTGCAATTTTTACCCTTTATATCCAATTCACTTTTACTAATATGTGTTGAAGCTTTAATAGAAGACAGCTATCAATAAATCAAATAAATTATCTCTCAGAGCTACATTTTATAATATAGAAACAGGCAGCGAGAGTCAGTCAGTTTGTGGCAGCATCTATCCTCTGTGTGAGCAGTAGTCCTTATCCGACATACAGAATAGGAGCAACAGTAGGTCACTTGGCCCATTAAGCCTTCTCTGCCATTCAACATTCTACCATTCTCGATTCCCTTAAGTCTGTTCTGCCAACCACTGAACAAAAGTACAGACTTGGCTCAAGCTCACTGAGCCTAAACAAAAACTATCACAATGAGACAGCTGTGCACATAACCATATTAAAACATGTACAACTCAGGACTATTTTTCCCAGTCTTCTTTCATTATTTACTTAAAACAAAAGAATATAAAATATATATTTCCTTCAGACTGCCTAAAATACTCAAATTTAATTCCAAGTAATTTTGCTGCAACTTCACTGTATTCCAACTCTTGATTAATCTGGCACTCACTCAAATCTTAAGATTAGTATACATGAAAACAATGCATTTGATTTGTAGCCTTCACTTCATTGCCCCACTACCATGAACAGATTGACTATATTCAACTAGCCATCCACCTGATAGCGATGCAATAGGAACTTCACTACCTGCAAGCTCCCTTCTTAGCCACACACCTTGGAATTGAGTGGCATACCTTCAGAGTGATTTGCTCAAAATACTGGAATGCCCTCCTGAACATCATTGTGGATGTATCTACACCTCAAGGTAATTAAGACAGGCAATAAATACTAGCATAGCCAGCAATGTCCACATCACATGAATAAATAATAAAAAGGGAAAATGAATGCTAACAAATAAAAGTTGCAATATTAAATAATGATCAGGTAACTCCATCAATAAATTTGCCTGCCAACATAGCAGGCAATTTAGGCTTAGTCATCAGATACTATTTCAACCCTTGATACAAGCAGGTCTCACACACGCATTAAAAACTGTACTATTACTCTGTGTCCTAGCCGAGTCCGACTCTCAAATTTAACTTTAATTCTTTGCATCTATTTAGAAAGCCTCACAAATTCAAGTTTAGAGCATGTTATGTGCTGCATTGTGAGGCAGATTATATAATATTCCATGCACACTAGTTTCACTATTGTACAGTCGTGATAATGAGATATTGTGTGTGGTTAAAGGGAAGGTACCCTTTCTGTGGAAGGAATCTGTACTGCTTACTTAGAACCAAAGTTTGTTCTATCTAAGTCACATAAGCACGATAACTAAATGCTATTTGCTTAAATCAAGTGACTTGTATTACACTGATATTTTATGCTCTACATAGGAGAAATGGAAACCAACTAACAATTGATATTTTTGTTTAAAATAGAAATGGACACTAACAATTAAATGTAAATAATTTATAGTAATATTACATTGCTCATTTTTCTCTGAACTTCCTATTCTTTGTAAAATTGATGCTTTTGGCACTACAAAGGAGTATACCACTGGCATAATCCACTCAAAACATTCCCCTACCATTTATAGGTAACAACATATAGAAATTTTAGAGCCCTTTAGAGATTAGCTTCTAGGTGGTTTTTTTTTAAAATATCAGAATAATGCAATTTCTTCCCCTCAAAATACATTAATCAATTAATTAGAAGCCTATGTTTATATATTTCTTGGTAATGAATTCATTACAAGGAAGAAAACAAAGGCAATGTAAATGAGTTCAGATGCACATGATTTACCAACCTACCTTTGCGGACAGATGCAAAATAAAGATATAGTGAGGTGCCATTCATCTAATTTCATTGAGAAAGATGTGAGTTAAAGTGCAAGAATATTAGGGATATTAGCCAAACCCAACAGAGAATGCATACATCCAGATACTGAATAATGGAGATGGCAGGGGTGAGTTCAAAGTTATTGTAATGGGGGTTAAAAATGAATTTGATAATTTCATGAATATAATTTCCACTGGAAAATTCCAAGTTGCTAACATGTTTTACAACTTCAGCATATCAAAGGAAATCGCAGCAGTTACATGCCAGAAGAGTAGGGTGCACAGGCATGATTCTTATTAGAACTGAATTGCAATACTTACACAACAGAATTAAACTTTGGACTAGAAAAAAATTCCATACTATTGTACATTTTTCACATACAGATTTGAAGCTTAGGATTCAAATGAAAATGTTCCTAATTTGTAACAATACTATACTCTGACGACTCAAGAGTAAAATGATGTAAGATTCACTGAATGCAATAATTTCGCATATTGCCTTGGTTTTTCCCTTTCACATTTCCACCATGTACAAGGCACAAGTGAAAGCACCAGGGAATACACCTAATTTTCCTGAATGAGCGCAGCTCCAATACTTAAGGCTGCCAACAGTGTCCACAACAAAGCAGCCTGTTTTACTGGTTTTTCCATCCACATTAAACATTCATTCCCTCCACCATTGGCACAGAGTGATCACAGTGGTCACCATCTACAAGATGCAATGCAGCAACTTGTCAAGACTCCTTCAACAGTTTCCAAACTATCTAACATCTTCTGTTTAGATGGTCATGGGCAGCAGATGCATAGGGATACTATCCTCTATGACACACACTGTCCTCACTTGGAATATATTGCTGTTGAATATCTTGGGACTCCCTAACTAAGGGTACAGTGGATACTACACCACCTAGACTGCACGGATTCACCACCTTCTCAAGAACAATTAGGGAACACGTAACTGATGTTAGCTTTTCCAGCCTTGCAAAAATTAAATGAATAAGTGAAGAAACCTTGCATACTTTGTTTCATTGAATGACGTGCCATATTGTTGGGCTTATGACCAACAAGTTTGCAGATAAAACCAAAATCTGGGGAAAAGGTTCAAACAGGAGAGATGTGCAGAGAGATTTAAATGTGCAAGAGAAATGGGCCACACAATGGCAGATAATTTGGGTGAACAGAGTAGCATGCATATAAACAAGGCCAACATTGATTACATGCACAAAATATACTTGTGCTAATGTGCACACATCATTGAAGATTCATGGTCATGTAGAGAAGCTCTAGATTAAACAAACAGCATATTGGGATTTGTGGGATGTTTAAATCAAACTATTTAGTGCAAAGTAAAAGGACACCATGCTGTCACCAAACAGATCGCTGGTTAAACCACATCTAAAAAGCTATGTTAGTGATATAGTGGCCTTGGAAATAATCTAATGAAAAGCTATAACTGATTATTATTGTAAGAACCTCAACTACTTAGAGAAGTCAGGACTTTGCTCTAATTAGTTTACAGCAGCACCTACTTCAGACTCCATAAGGATCTATATAATAATTAGAGGACTGAATAATATTCCTCTGGAATATATTGTCTGTGGGTGTATTGTTTGTCGATTCGCTGAATAGTCTTCAAGTGGGAGCTGACTCTTGGAGTCATCTGGAATGAAGATTACTTGTTAGAGAAGATAAGAATCTTTAAAGCCAATACTTCATTGGTATGATCACATGGTCTGGTTATGATATCCAGAGAGGTCAGAGAGAAAATGAGTCTACAGCAGGTCTGACAGATCAAAAAGTATTTTCTGCCAATTTTGTATGTTACAAAATGATCAGAGGTCCCAAAGTCACAACTCACTTTAGGGTCTGATTTTATGTGGAACAGCAATACACCAACCTCTTAATGACCACTCTTCTAAGTATGAACTTTCACCCAGTGAGAGCTCAAAATTTAATGTGGCCACAGAGTACCACCCCCTCCTAGTTGATTTCTCGGGGTCCCATTCTCTTACATCAACGGACGAGATCATGAAGCATGACAGACCATTGATTAAAATTAGGTTCTTCTTAATTACTAAACCAGATGGTGTATTTATGCTACCAGCTGACTTCATTGTATCACTCCAAACTAGAAAGCATAAATATTATAAATAGTCAGCAATAATCCAAAAAGGAAGGCAGTTTTCACAAAGTGTGGAAAGGTCATAACAGTTGCTAACACAAGGAGGTAAATAACAAAAGAACCAAGGAACTGCAGATGCTGGAAATCAGAAACAAAAACAGAAATTGCTAGGAAAACACAGGAGGTCGGGCAGCATCTGTGGAGTGGAAACAGAATTAAAGTTGAGTCCAGTGACCCTTCTTCAGAACCTGTTCTAATCACCCAAGGGTCTTATTTTCTGAAGAGTCGTCACTGGAACCAAAATGTTAACTCTGTTTTCTGTCCATAGCCAGACCTGCTTAGTTTTTCCAGTAATTTCTATTTTGGAGTCAAGTAATAAGATTAATTTCAAGGGAAGAAGCATAAACCAAAAAGGAGAAAGGAATTAAAGGTTACGCTAATAAGGTTGGATGAAGTGGGGTGGGAGAAGGCATATATTTTTGTACTAGACGAAACTGAGTACTGCATATGCCGGAGATTAGAGTCGAGAGGGTGGTGCTGGTCCTGATGAAGGGCTTTTGCCCGAAACATTGATTTTTCTGCTCCTCAGATGCTGCCTGACCTGCTGTGCTTTTCCAGCAACACACACAATATATTATTGTACTGTATATTCTGTCTTTACAAAAAAAAATTAGTGTCTATTTAAAACAAAGTTGTGTTGCCAGAAGTGTGCATCTTTCTTAATTTTGGGGGTATTTTGAAGTTTTAAAGGCTTGACGAGATAGTAGTTTTGTATTACTATTGTGACTTCAGAAGAAACAGAGATATTGGGACTTAATTCAAGATATCCAATTGCTTTGTCAAATTTCTGGAGGACAATATGCAGAATAACAATATTTAACAAATGGTGTAAAAATATATGGCATGCTCTTTGAAAGAGGAAATCCCGAATCACTGGTGTCAAATTCTACTGCACTTTGTTATGAACATTGGACTTTTCAAGACAGTAAGATTTTAAAAAGTCTTCTTTAACTTGAGATAACATTGGGAAATTCAGACGTAGCCCAGCTCAGAGACAGGCTGATGTGGTTTGGTTGCTATGAGGTGAAATTCAACCCGAAACCTTTTGATATCAAGTGATAGTTTCACAATGAGAGAAATTAAAGTAAGGGAACATTCACGCAATAATGTTGTAATATATATAGCACAATTTATGATAAACGAGGAAATAACACTGACAAAAAGGACCGTAATAGACTGGAGAAAGCTGATTTTGATGGGCTAACAATGGAACTCTGGGATAGAAATGGGCCAACATATTGGCAAACAATAGTGTAAAAAAATGGAAAACATTTAAAACTGCGTTCAAAATAAAAGACAATAATTACTGCCAAAATAAGCACCAGTGGTTGATTAAATAAGTGTTTAAAATTTAGATTAGGAAAGAGGCATAAATTAAAAATTTGGACAGCAGAAGAGAGCTGAACAAGAGACAATACAATGATATTCGGACAGAAGTCAAAAAACTAGCAAACAATGCAGTCCAAGGGCCACCTTCCATGTCATATATCCTATCTCACTGGTGCAGTTCATTTTGCTCTCAAATTAAACGGAAGTTAGCCAAGATCAACTCTTCTCCCTCCACTGGCTGCAAAATGATACACTTGCACAGAGATGAGAGAATTGATGAGATGTGATCATTGCATTTTGATAATGTGCCTTATTCAAAGAAGCTTCTATTAGCTAAGTAATATATCCTCTACATTTTACATCCTCTGTGCATCACAGCAGCTTACCAAAAGCATTACAAGTTAAGGAGCGAGGTTGTTTCCTAAACAGCATGAATATCAATTTGGTGATGGCATGTGCTACAATTAAATCTAGCCAGTAACGTTTAGTCGATAAGTGAGGAGTATTCAATGTGGCATTTGTGCTTATGCTATCAGTTGAACCTAGACTGAGATATTAAGGAAGATACTGCAGAAGGACTCAACTTTCCAGTGGCTTCCTGCGAGATAAGAACAATTTTAACATTTGGTTGTCTGCCACACATCCCTTTGGGTATTTACAAAGTAGGAAATTATTAACTGTTTTTCCACCCAAAATTTAATACTCTATGCTACTTTCTCCCCACCCCCACCATCCTCTCATTTATCTCTCCACCCTTCAGGCACTCTGCCTGTATTCCTGATTAAGAGCTTTTGCCCAAAACGTCGATTTTCCTGCTCCTCGGATGCTGGCTGACCTGCTGTGTTTTTCCAGCACCACTCTAATCTAGATTCTGGTTTCCAGCATCTGCAGTCCTTGTTTTTATCTAATCCAGATTCAAAACTGTTCAGAATAGGTAAATCACTAGTACTGTGGTAAGTGAATCAAGGGCACCTTGAGATCAGATCATCTAACTATGCTCAAGGAGAGAAAAATCTCACAGTTGTAGGATTCTATTTCTGCTCACTGCCACAGTTATTGTTCGCATGGCAATCAGACTGTTCAATATTGTGAAATTACCTATCTTTTAAGTTATTCATGCTATTATGAAATGAAGGGAAGATGCACAGACTGGCACAGTTTAATTTAAGAGATTTCAGCTTGGTCACATTGTGTTGGAGTCAGAAGATTTAGGGTCAAGTTTGACTCTAAACACCAAAGCACCAAGTCCAGGGAAACACTTCAACACAGTACTGAGGCAATACTATACTATGTGTGCATTTTAGATGAGGGCTGACTGAAGCCCCTGTCCATCCCCTCAGTTAAATGCAAGAGATCCCATAGGATTGGTTTGAAGGAGAGTTTTCTCTAGTGCACTGGCCAAATTTGTTCAATCTAAAACAGATTATCTTCTTATATTGGATTCAGAAAACAGGAGGCCCTTTTAAGATCTTCTGAGACTCACTACAGTTCCTGTTTCGTTTCCCTAGACCTGACTATTTAATTCCACAAACATAAAACCTGGAACTTCCTTAAGTGACCAACTCAATATTTTAATATGCAGTGCTTCTCACACTGACCAGTTCAGTATTATCTCATTAAGCCAACTGTTCATGTCCAAGGCTTGAGTGGCTGGAAAAATGGCCTTTAGCACCATATTGTAGCCATTTTGAGAATTGACTATTTTGAAGTTTACAGGATCTTGAAGGGACTAAAAAGGGTGGCTATCAGGAGGAAGTTTCCTCTTGTGTGGCAAAAGTAGAACTAGAGGACACAATTTAAGAATAAGACAGGGGATAATTTTTTCTCAGAGATCATTAGTATGTGGTATTATCTTCTACAGAATGCAGTGGAAGTAGAGTCACCAAGTAAGTTGAAGGGCGCATTACATACGGTTTTTGATAGACAGGGGAGGTGATAGACAGGGGAGGTGATAGACAGGGGAGGTGATAGACAGGGGAGGTGATAGACAGGGGAGTCAAGACTTAAATGGTTGGGGTCGGGGCTGCAAACATAGAACATTACAGTACAGTACAGCCCTTCGGCTCTCGATGAGGCACCGACCTGTCATACTAATCTGAAGCCCATCTAACCTACACTATTCCGTGTCCGTCCATATGCCTGTCCAATGACGACTTAAATGTACTTAAAGTTGGCGAATTTACTACCGTTGCAGGCAAAGCATTCCATATCCTTACTACTCTCTGAATAAAGAAACTATCTCTGAAATCTGTCCAATATCTATCACCCCTCAATTTAAAGCTATGCCCCCTCGTGCTCGCCGTCACCATTCTTGGAAAAAGGCTCTCCCTGTCCACCCTATCGAACCCTCTGATTATCTTATACGTCTCTATTAAGTCACCTCTCAACCTTCTTCTCTCCAACGAAAACAGCCTCAAGTCCGTCAGCCTTTACTCGTAAGACTTTCCCTCCATATCAGGCAACATCCTAGTAAATCTCCTCTGTACCCTTTCCAAAGCTTCCACATTATTCTTATAATGTGGTGACCAGAACTGTACACAATACTCCACGTGCGGCCACACTAGAGTTTTGTACAGCTGCAGCATAACCTCATGGTTCCGGAACTCGATCCCTCTATTAATAAAAGCTAAAGCACTGTATGCCTTCTTAACAACCCTGTCAACCTAGGTGGCAACTTTCAAGGATCTGTGTACCTGGACACCGAGATCTCTGCTCATCTACACTACCAAGAATCTTACCACTAGCCCAGTACTTTGCATTCCGGTTACTCCGACCAAAAAGTGAATCACCTCACACTTGTCTGCATTAAACTCCATTTGCCACCTCTCAGCCCAGCTCTGCAGCTTATCTAGGTTTCTCTGTAACCTACAACATCCTTTGTCACTATCCACAACTCCACCAACCTTAGTGTCGTCTGCAAATTTACTAACGCACCCTTCTACGCCCTCATCCAGGTCGTTTATAAAAATGACGAACAGCAGTGGACGCAACACCGACCCTTGCGATACACCACTGGTAACTGGACTCCAGGATGAACATTTCCCATCAACCACCACCCTCTGTCTTCTTTTAGCAAGCCAATTACTGATCCAAACTGCTATAACTCCCACAAACCCATTCCTCCACATTTTGTACAATAGCCTACTATGGGGAACCTTATTGAACGCCTTGCTGAAATCCATTTACATCACATACACCACATCAACCAGCTTACTCTCATCTACCTGTTTGGTCACCTTCTCAAAGAACTCAATAAAGATTTGTGAGGCACGACCTACCCTTCACAAAACTGTGCTGACTATCCCTAATCAAATTATTATTTTCTAGATGATTATAAATCCTATCTCTTATAACCTTTTCCAACACTTTACCAACAACTGAAGTAAGGATTACTGGTTTATAATTACCAGGATTGTCTCTACTCCCCTTCTTGAACAGGGGAACCACATTTGCTACCCTCCAGTCTTCTGGCACTATTCCTGTAGACAATGACGATTTAAAGATCAATGCCAAAGGTTCAGCAATCTCCTCCCTGGCTTCCCAGAGGATCCTAGGATAAATCCCATCCGGCCCAGGGGACTTATCTATTATCACACTCTGCAGGATTTCTAATACCTCTTCCTTGTGAACCTCAATCACACCTAGTCTAGTAGCCTGTATCTCAGTATTCTTCTTGACAACATTGTTGTTTTCTAGAGTGAATACTGTCGAAAAATATTCATTTAGTGCTTCCCCTATCTCCTCTGACTCCACACACAACTTCCCATTACTATCCTTGATTGGCCCTAATCTTACTCTTGTCATTCTTTTATTCCTTAAATACCTATAGGAAGCCTTAGGGTTTACCCTGATCCTATCTGCCAACAACTTCTCATGTCTCCTCCTGGCTCTTCTGAGCTCTCTTTTTAGGTCTTTCCTGGCTTCCTTGTAACCCTCAAGCGCCATAACTGAGCCTTCACATCTCATCCTACCATAAGCCGTCTTCATCCTCTTGACCAGAGATTCCACTTTCTTCGTAAACCATGGCTCCCGCGCTCTACAGCTTCCTCCCTACCTGACCGGTACATACTTATCTGGGACACACAGGAGCTTTTCCTCAAATAAGCTCCACATTTCTATTGTGCCCATCCCCTGCAGTTTCCTTCCCCATCCTATGCTTCCTAAATCTTCCCTAATCACATCGTAATTGCCTTTCCCGCAGCTGTAACTCTTACCCAGTGGTATACACCTATCCTTTTCTATCACTAAAGTAAACAAAACAGAATTGTGATCGCTATCACCAAAGTGCTCACCTACTTCCAAGTCTAACACCTGGCCGGGCTCATTACCCAGTACCAAAACTAATGTGGCTTCACCTCTTGTTGGCCTGTCTACATACTGTGTCAGGAAGCCCTCCTGCACACACTGGACAAAAACTGACCCATCTATAGTACTCGTACTATAGTGTTCCCAGTCAATATTTGGAAAGTTGAAGTCCCCCATGACAACTACGCTGTCTCTCTCACTCCTATTGAGAATCATCTTTGCTATCCTTTCCTCTACATCTCTGGAACTATTCGGAGGCCTATAGAAAACTCCCAACAGGGTGACCTCTCCTTTCCTGTTTCTAACTTCAGTCCATACTACCTCAGTTGATGAGTCCCAAGCATCCTTTCTGCAACTGTAATACTGTCCTTAATCAACGATGCCACACCTCCCCCTCTTTTACCATCTTCTCTGTTCTTACTGAAGGTGGAGTTCAGACCACAACCAGAGTAGCTTTGTGCTTACTGAATAGTGCATCATTCTTAAATGGCCCACTGTTGTTCCTTCATTTCAATGAAATTTACCCACTAAAAAGCTGGATACTGTTTCAGCAAAACAGACAAGCATTTACACATATTTAATGATGCACATTATGAAATGGGGACAAGAAAATAAGCATCAGAATGTTGAGACTGTTAAAACTCTTAAAAGTTTAGAAGTCCATGTCTGTGCTTTTGGGGTTTGTTTCATAATGAAGAACCCGAATACAGAGAAAAATTCTTCAGTTTAGGCAGCATCTGTGCAAACAGAAAGATTTTATATTGCAGGTTGATGACCTATCAGAAAGGTTATTGATGTGAAGAGTTAACTCTGCTTCTCTCCACAGATGCTGCTCGATTTTTTGAGATTTTCCAGCATTTTTTTATTTGGTTCTTAATTCAGATTTCCTGCATCCAGTTTATTTTGCTGTTGTTTCATAATTCTCTGCAGCAATCTATGAGTTGAATACCAGCCTTTATGTCATGTATGCACCTAGAATTTCATGATTGCATTGTAAAGAAGCTACACTTCCACCTTAACCAAGAGGGATGAAAATATATGAATAGCTGTAGCCAATTCAAAAAATCTTTTCTCCAAGTATTCCTTCCTTAACCTTCCAAAAACTGTAAGGCAAATCTAGAAGGTAGGGCAGTATGTAGACTATTCCTACAAATCTGGGCATTGTGAAAATAAAACTAATGTTGTTTGCCATCTTTATGTTCTGGAATACTGAGCAAATCTGCAGTTCAAAAAATACCTGCACTTAACGTGAAATGATGACATGCAGAACTGTAAAAGTTTACCCAGTCCCAATAACTTTTTGATTTGGAAAACAAAAGCAAACTGCTCAACATCTACAGGCATTGATGTATATGGACAACCATCTTTCTGATGAATGGCACTTCCCTATACAATGCTGACAAGATAACAAAGAGTCATACTCACATGAAGAACTGGGAACCATTTGTATTTCTTCCTCTGTTTGCCATTGACAACAGGAACTCCCTGTCGTGTTTGAGCACAAAATTCTCATCTGTGCAAGAAAGGAGGAGCTGGTCAGCTTTGAGAGGCTCCACAGAGTGGCTGTCGTCTACTTGCCAATTGCACCAACAACAGAGTAACAGCCTTGCTTTAGGCCTCACCGCAGCATTTTACTAAAATATTGTGTTGAGGAGGAACACAAATTTCAAATTGTCTTATATTACCAGTACTGAAACTAGTGGACTAAATGCTCTAGGTGAGCAATTTCAATTTGTTTTTGTGTCTTCATGAGTGTTTTTTTTGTTTTTCTTTAAAGTCTGCAAGCAATAAAGAAAATTGGACCATATATTCCATCAACTCACTGCCAATAATGGTACTTGCTGGGGAGGGTGCAAGGGAGTGTGTTTTAATTGTGTTACTTAGCTTTTTTTTCTTACCTTTTCATTTTGCAAAAGATCACATTCTCTATAAATAAAAGAATATGTTGAAAGTTTTAGGCAGGATGATAGGTTTTCTCATGAATAAATTGCCTAACCTCCATGCTGCAAGTTGCGAGCTTACTGCATAATAATTTACCTTTTAATTCACTTTTTTTTGTAGTTAACAGTGAACACGCTAAGAAATAATTAGCCCAAATTCATGCATCTATTTTGTGCATGCAACATTTCAAGCACTAGCTACATGCAACAGGTGAGGAAATTAAAAGCAATGCTATTCACGTATTGTTAGAGGGAGTTTTCTATTTAGTAAATCAACTGATTAATTTGGGCTTTGTAATGAAATTAAAAAGATGTCTCTACCTTCAAAGTATCCGCCATAAATAGATTCTCCTCCTCGTCCATTACCTAAGAATCACATGTGTATGAGTGACACTATGCTCCACACTGAATGTTTCTGTACAATTAATAAAAAGTACATTACACAGGAACTTTGAGGCTAGGTTTGGCCAATGTCTTCCCATATGCACTATACAGTTCACTGCCAGACAGATGCACAAAAGGCTATAAAAGATCTTCATTTCCAACATTCTTCATTCTACTTTCAGTTGCATGAGAAGGTATCACCGTGAATGCTTCCCAAATCTTGCCACGTTATGCTTGCAAAACAAAGATGATTAATAAAATATCAAGTAGTATTTTATTGAAGCTTGGTTAAACACTGTTCATTCCCAAAAGAATACCCCGTTCTATCACAAATGGAAAATGCAGTATTTCTCCCTCCTTGAGCACACAGAGTTACCATTGACCATGATAAGATTCAATTGACTGCTAATCAAAACGCGAAAATACAACACACAATAAGCAACATATTGTATAGTACAAAGAGGGGCACAGGGAAGGACCTGCCAGAGCTCTGGGTAACAAATCTTTGAAACGGGTAGGATAAATTAATAAAGCTGCTTTTTTTAAAAAACGCAAGCCCACGTGATCCTTCACTTCATACACAGAGGTACAAGAATACTAAAACCCCAAAGTAGTTAAGCTAAATGTTTATGAACACAGATTGAGTCTCAGCTGAAGTGTTGTGTCCAATTATGGATTATTCACCTTAAAATGGCCAGCTAAGCTTTGGATGGGACACAGTGGACATTTGCCAGAGATCAAGAATTTAATCATTTCATGTTATCTTCTCAGTTACCTTGGCAGGCTAGAGAAGCTGGGGTATTCTACTTGGAACAAACAAAGATACCAGGAAATTGGATACAGATGTTCAAAATTATGAAGGGGATTTGACAGAATAGACAAGGGAGAGTTCTTGTGGCATAGTAGTAGTGCCCCTAACTCTGAGTCAGGATGTCAGGTTATAGTCCAACAGGTTTATTTGAAATCACAAGCTTTCGGAACGCTGTTTCTTCATTAGTGAAGTCAACTCCAATATAACTAGGGATTATAGTTTAAAACTGAGTATCCCTTTTAAGGGGGAAGTGAGGACAATTTTCCTTCTCCCAAAGACTCACTGGGGAAAAGAATTCGCTAGACCAAAGAGAAATGTAGCAGGATCAGTGAATATTTTTAAGGCTGAGCCAGTTAGATTCTTGACTTACAAAGAAACCAATGGACATTGGAGGTTCTCAGGAACAAATCAAACCTGAGGCCATATCAAACAAGTAATGATTTGATCAAATGGCAGAGTAGGCTTTGTACACCAGGACTGGGCTATTTGACCTAAGTTGCTTTTTTAATCAACCTGTTCATTCACATTATGATACACCATGGAGCACGTGAAGCTTGAATCTAGGCTTTCTGCCCCAAAGGCAGGGACAATAGCAATGAGGCACAGAATCCTTGCTTCTTGTATGTAACTGCATGTCCCCAGAACACAGATGGGTGAAGAATGTTCAGTGTGCATCAACATAATAACCTGTATTCAGTAACAGTTCAAGATCAAGGTCATAGTTGTAAAAAGAAAGCTTTAAGGAAAGTACCTTCCCCTCTCAAACACATTTTGTCACGTTATATGTGGTCAAAATTTACAAAAATAGTTATATCAGAGAGACATTTTCATAACCGGTCCACAATCCAGTAATCAATGCCTTGGCAACACTTCAGTTGAACTAATACAGAATGCAAATTACACATTTCCCACCTTCACTGAAGTCACCACCTTGGACCATAAATTCTTTTACAATACGGTGGAAAGTGGAGCCCTTATAACAAAGTTGCTTTCGAGTTTTTTTTCCTAATCCTTTTTCACCTGCAAGAGATAAAACAATGTTAGGAGATTTAAAAAAAAACAGGATAACTAACCTAACTGCAATAGGTTTCAATTTTTCTTCTGAATGGGGTCATTCCCTTTAAATAACGATAGTCCAGTACCCTCTGCAAAGAGTGGAGATCAGCCAGTCCCTTCTGCAAAAACAACCTATACAGAGAGCCTTTTGCAATCTTCTGGAACATGTGTGTATAAATACATAGATGCTTAACGATTAACCCAACAACTTCTGGAAGATACCATTGACTACCATTACAACCAGGTACTGTGCAGAAATTCTTTTAACAACTTTATCACAGTTTACAATAGCAGAATTAATATTTTAGCAAGACAAATATGGAAATGACATGATTCTGATAACCTTACACCACTTCAGAAGGCTTCTGATAAAGCCCCTCATAAAAGCTAAATGGGCAGAGTTAAAGCACATTTAATGGGGTTAATTTTTGGTATGGATCAAAAAAAATGGTGGACAGTCAGTAAACAGAGAGTGGGAATAAATGGGTCTTTTCCCTCCCGAGTGTCAGGCAGTGACTAGTTGGGTATTGCTTGGGTTCCAGTTGTTGATGATACATAAATATGACCTGGATGAGGAACTGAATGCAACATTTCAAAGTTTGCTGACTATCAAGACAACATTGACACAAAGTTGGACAGGAATTATGAGTTGTGAGGTGGGTGCAAGGGGATTTAGACAAGTGGAGAAAGTAGGCAAACACATGGAAGATGCAGTACAATAAGGCTTGGTGTGAAGTTAGACACTTCAGCATATCAAACAGATAGAAAGAGTATTATTTATTATAGTACTAATTGTAACAAGGTCAGCCAAATGGACTTCATAGAATATGAGGCGAAGGTGAGGACTGCAGATGCCGGAGATCAGAGTATCTGATGCAGTCTCCTTTACACTGGGGAGACTGGATGCCTTCTCGCAGAGCACTTTAGGGAACATCTCCGGGACACCCACACCAATCAACCCCACCGCCCCGTGGCCAAACATTTCAACTGCCCCTCCCACTCTGCCAAGGACATGCAGGTCCTGGGTCTCCTCTATCGCCACTCCTCACCACCCAACGTCAGGAGGAAGAGCACCTCATCTTCCGTCTTGGCGTACTTCAACCGCAGGGCATCAACGTGGACGTCACCAGTTTCCTCATTTCCCCTCCCCCCCACCTTACCAGAGTTCCAACCTTCCAGCTCAGCACCATCCTCATGACCTGTCCTACCTGCCAATCTTCCTTCCCACTTATCCGCTCCATCCTATCACCTTCATCCCCACCTCCATCCAGCTACTGCGCTCTCATCTACGTTCTCCCCAACCCCCTCCCATTTATCTCTCCACCCAGGAGGCTCCCAGCCTCATTCCTGATGAACGACTCCTGCCCGAAACATCAATTTTTCCGCTTCTCAGATGCTGCTTGACCTGCTGTTCAGCTAGCCCAATCTAGGAGCCCCGGCTGACAGATATAAACAGGAGTGTCAGAGATCCTGTCACTCAGGAGCTGGCTCTGAGGAAACTGGATTAGTGTCAAGGATGTTCTAAGTGGAAACAAAGGGTGACTTGGTGAGGGTAGGATACCAGCTTTTGTGGAGTTACTTCAGTGGAAAGTTTGGATGTATAAAGGGATTGGGTGTCCTTTTACACTAATCAATGAAAGTCGATCAGCAGGTACAGCAAGTGATTAGGAAGGCAAATAGTATATCAGCTTTCCTTACAGGGGGAGTCATGTTCAGAAGTAAAGATGTCTTACTACAGTTATACAGGGACTTGGTTAGACTACAAAGTCTTACTTTACCGCTAACCAGATGGCAGCTGAGTCAGACATTTTTTTTTCTCCTCCTGTTCTTTTTTCTCCCCTTTCTCCTCCCTTCTCTCTACCTTGGACACCTGGTCCTAGTCTCCAACACCAGGCCTCCAAAGTTACCTCAGCGGCCTGAAGCAGGGACGACAGCTACCATCCCCCAAAGCGAGGATGCCAGTGACCTGAAGCGGGGACGACAGAGACCAGTGACCCAGTGCGGAAGGTGGCTGCAGTCAGCAACTGACCATGTGGAAGGGCCTCTGTGCTGGTCTGCTGCAGAGAGTCCTTGGAGACAGACTGTGATGTTTGTCTTTTTAACTTTGCTTCTTGTTTTTCTGGTCAATGGTTATAATGTGTATAGCTGTAATGTAACTTTTTTTCCTTCAATCATTCCGTAACCTAGGATTGTACCTAGGTAGTCTGTACTTAAGATAGAACCTTGTGTTTGTTCATTTATTCGTTTTGTGGGATGCAAGTATCACTGACTGACCAGCATTTATTGCCCATCCGTAGTTGTCCCTTGAGAAGTTGGTGGTGCTTGCTCCTTGAGAAGTTGGTTGGCGGCCCTCTTGAATCGCTGCAGTCCACCTGCTGTGAACTGATCCACAATGCCATTATAGGAAGGGAATTCCAGGATTTTGACCCAGTGACAGTGAAGGAACGGTGATAGATTTCCAAGTCAAGATGGTGATTGGCTTGGAGGGGAACTTGAAGGTGGCGGTGTTCCCAAATATCTGTTGCTCTTGTGCTTCTAGGTGAAAGTGGTCATGGGTTTGGAAAGATGTTGTCTGAGGATCTTTGGTGAATTTCTGCATTGCATCTCGTAGATAGTACACGCTGCTGCTACTGAGCATCGGGGGTAGACGGAGTGGATGCTTGTGGATTTAATGCCAGTCAAATGGGCTGCTTTTTCCTCGATTGTGTCAAGCTTCTTGAGTGCTGGTGGGGCTGTACTCATCCTGGCAAGTGGGGAGCATTTTATCATCCTCTTATTCGTGCCTTGTAGATGGTAGACAGGCATTGGAGAGTCAAGTGGTGAGTTACTCACAGCAGTACTCTTAGCCTCTGCCCTGCTCTTGTTTATATGGTGAGTCCAGTTGAGTTTCTGATCAATGATAACCCCCAGGATGTTGATAGTGGAGGATTTAGTGATGGCAATGCCTTTGAATGTCAAGACGTGGTGGTCATTGGTGATGGTCATACTGGCGACATTAATTACAGTGTAACTAATCTGTAACTGAAGAATCTGTACCTAGGTACCTTTGCACCTAAGATGGCACTATAAGTGGTGACTTATAAGCTTTTCACTGTACTCATTTGAATACGTTTGACAATAAAGCTAAGCTGCATCTGGAGTATTAGATTAGTTTTGGTCTCCGTACCGAAGGTAAGTAGGAAGACCAAAGATGTGCAGGTTAGGTGGATTGGCAATGCTAAATTGCCCATAGGGTCCAGGGGAGAAAGTGAGGTCTGCAGATGCTGGAGATCAGAGCTGAAAATGTGTTGCTGGAAAAGCGCAGCAGGTCAGGCAGCATCCAGGGAACAGGAGAATCGACGTTTTGGGCATAAGCCTGATTCCTGAAGAAGGGCTTATGCCTGAAACATCGATTCTCCTGTTCCCTGGATGCTGCCTGACCTGCTGCGCTTTTCCAGCAACACATTTTCAGCATAGGGTCCAGGGATGTGCAGGCTAGGTGGATTAGCCACAGGAAATGCGGAGTTACAGGGAGACGATTGGTGGGTTCTGGGTAGGATGCTCTTTGGAGGATCAGTGTGGACTCGATAGGACAAATGGTTTGCTTGCACATTGTCGGGATTCTATGGTACACTTATAATAGAGGGAATGGAGTGGAGGTTCACTCGGATAATACCAACGATAGCAGGTCTGTTTTATCAGGAAAGATTCAAACTGGGCCTCTATTCACTGAGTTTAGAAGGATAAGATTGGATTGGATTTGATTGAAATGGATAAAATTCTTGCAGAATTGGACAGATGAGATGCAGGGTGACTGTTTTCTCTGGTTGGGGAGTCTAGAATCAGAGGGCTCAAGATATATTTAAAACTGAGTTCAGGAAAATATCTTCATTCTAAGCATAACAAACCAGTAGACTACCACAGAAGACTGAATATATTCAAGAAAGACATAGGTACATATTTAGAATTTAGAGGCATCAAGGAGTATTGGGAGAAAGCAGGAATACAGCATTAAGATAGAGGATCAGCCGTGATCATATTGCATGGTGCTGCAATATCAAAGAGCTAAATGGCTGATTCATGCTCCTAGTTTCTATGTTTTTATCTACCCAAGTGACAACAGTTTAAAAACTAATGTTACACCATATCTGGGAAGAGATGTGGAGGAAAGAAAGCAGTTTAAAAAACAAAATACTGTGAACGCTGAAAATCTGAAATAAAAACAAAGTACTGGAGATGTTCAGCAGATCTGGCAGCACCTGTGAAGAAACAATTAGTTTGCAGCTCAGGTTCAATGCGACTCTGCAACCAACTTGCAAAACATGCTGCCTTACACTAAGCTCCCTCACTTCTTCATTATCTCTGCACCACTGTCAAATTCCTCCACAGCACAATTCTTCCTTCAGATGTACATCCTCTTCAATACTGGGTTCCTGTACATGATACTCCACTGACCCTCCTTTGTCTAATCATTCATGGTAAGCCTCAGATGTTTTTGACCAAGTGCCTGGGACAGCTCACTTCTATCCACTGCTCCTGTAGTGGTCAGTCTCCTGTGACGACCCATGAGACTTGGGAAGGGCACATACTTTTTTCAACCAGGGCGAACTTGAAAGTATTCTGAAACGGCTTAATTGGTTTCTTGATTGTGGCATCCATTTGAGCATGTACAGCAAAGAAGCATAACGTAATGAGAAAACTAACTGTAGTTGGGTTGAGCCAGCCTGTGCTGGTGGACCAGAACACAATGAGAACTTGAGAGAGAGGAAAACAAGAAAGGTTCTCTCTGAATGGAACGGTTTTCTGTTTGAGACAGTGCTACTGTGTATTGTACAGTTGGAAAAGGCATGTAACAGAAGTTAGGAAGAGCAAGGTATTATAGATTGGACTAGAATTACTATTGTTGTTTCAGTGGCGTCAATGTTCACGAGCCCATTTACGAACATAAGACTAGGAGCAGGAGTAGGAGTAGGCCATCTGACCCTTCGAGCCTGCTCTGCCATTCAATAAGATCATAGTTGATCGTTTCAGGGACTCAGCTCCACTTATCCGCCCTTGATTCTTTTATTGTTCAAAAAAATCTAACTTTGCTCAAAAAACATTTACTGAAGTAGTGACAACTACTTCACTGGGCAGGGAATTCCATCAATTCACAACCCTATGGATAAAGAAGTTCCTTTTCAATTCTGTCCTAAAAATTTGATTCTCCTCTAATTTTGAGGTCCATCACCATGTCCAACTCCGCCCCCACGCCGACCTCTGTCCCCGCCCCCAGACCTAACCCCGCCCCCACACCAGGTCCTAGCTCCCCGCCCTGCCGTGTGTTCACCATCCCTCCAGACTTGCCCCTCTCTGAGGATGAAAGATCAGTCCTCAGCAGAGGTCTCACCTTCGTTCCCACACGTTCTCGGGTTAATGAATTCAATACACGGAGTGACACCGAACAATTCTTCCGCCGCCTTCGCCTCCGTGCCTTCTTCTTCAATCAAGATTCTCGCCCACCCTCCGACGACCCCTTCTCCCACCTCCAACACACCCCGTCCACCTGGACACCCCGTGCTGGCCTCCTACCTGCCCTCGACCTCTTCATAGCAAACTGCCGCCGCGATATTAACCGCTACCTGAACTCCCACACCCCTCCCACCCACTCCAACCTCTCCCCCTCGGAACGCGCAGCCCTCCACTCCCTCCGTTCCAACCCCAACCTCACCATCAAACCAGCTGACAAGGGAGGCGCAGTAGTAGTTTGGCGCACTGACCTTTACACCGCTGAGGCCAAACGCCAGCTCGCAGATGCCTCCTCCTACCGTCCCCTTGACCATGACCCCACCCACCACCACCAAACCATCATCTCCCAGACCATCCATAACCTCATCACCTCAGGGGACCTCCCATCCACCGCCTCCAACCTCATAGTCCCACAACCCCGCACCGCCCGTTTCTACCTCCTGCCCAAAATCCACAAACCTGACTGCCCCGGACGACCCATCGTCTCAGCCTGCTCCTGCCCAACCGAACTCATCTCGGCATACCTCGACACGGTCCTGTCCCCATTAGTCCAAGAACTCCCCACCTACGTTCGTGACACCACCCACGCCCTCCAACTCCTCCAGGATTTCCGCTTCCCCGGTCCCCAACGCCTCATCTTCACCATGGACATCCAGTCCCTGTACACCTCCATCCCCCATCACGAAGGACTCAAAGCACTCCGCTTCTTCCTTTCCCGCCGTACCACCCAGTACCCTTCCACCGACACCCTCCTTCGACTGACCGAACTGGTCCTCACCCTGAACAACTTTTCTTTCCAATCCTCCCACTTTCTCCAAGCAAAAGGAGTCGCCATGGGCACCCGCATGGGCCCCAGCTATGCCTGCCTCTTCGTAGGGTATGTGGAACAATCCATCTTCCGCAACTACACTGGCCCCACCCCCCATCTTTTCCTTCGCTACATTGATGACGGTATCGGCGCTACCTCGTGCTCCCACGAGGAGGTTGAACAGTTCATCCACTACACTAACACCTTCCACCCCGACCTCAAATTCACCTGGACAGTCTCGGACTCCTCCCTCCCCTTCCTAGACCTTTCTGTTTCTATCTCAGGCGACCGAATCAACACGGACATCTACTACAAACCAACCGACTCCCACAGCTACCTGGACTACACCTCCTCCCATCCTGCCCCCTGTAAAAACGCCATCCCATTCTCCCAATTCCTTCGTCTCCGCCGCATCTGCTCCCAGGAGGACCAGTTCAAAATACGTACAACACAGATGGCCTCCTTCTTCAAGGACCGCAATTTCCCCCCCGACGTGGTCGACGGTGCCCTCCACTGCATCTCCTCCACTTCCCGCTCCTCCGCCCTTGAGCCCCGCCCCTCCAACCGCCACCAGGACAGAACCCCACTGGTCCTCACCTACCACCCCACCAATCTCCATGTACAGCGCATCATCCGCCGTCACTTCCGCCACCTCCAAACAGACCCCAGCACCAAGGATATATTTCCCTCCCCTCCCCTATCAGCTTTCCGTAGAGACCACTCCCTCCGCGACTCCATTGTCAGATCCACACCCCCCACCGACCCAACCTCCACTCCCGGCACCTTCCCTTGCAACCGCAGGAGGTGCAACACTTGCACCCACACCTCCCCCCTCACTTCTCTCCAAGGCCCCAAAGGAAACTTCCATATCCGCCACAGATTCACCTGCACCTCCACCCACATCATCTACTGCATCCGCTGCAGCCGGTGTGGCCTCCTCTATATTGGGGAGACAGGCCGCCTACTTGCGGAGCGATTCAGAGAGCACCTCTGGGCCACCCGGACGAACCAACCCAACCAACCTGTAGCACAGCATTTCAACTCCCCCTCCCACTCCACCGAGGATATGCAGGTCATTGGACTCATCCACCGCCAAACCACAACAACCCGACGGTCGGAGGAGGAGCGTCTTATCTTCCGACTGGGAACCCTCCAACCGCAGGGGATGAACTTGGACTTCACCAGTTTCTTCATCCCCCCTCCCCCCACCTTGTCTCAGCCGGATCCCTCCAGCCCGGCACCGCCTTCCTGACCTGCAGTCTTCTTCTTGACCTCTCCGCCTCCATCCTACTCCGACCTATCACCCTCACCTTGACCTCTTTCCACCTATCAAATTTCCAACGCCCCTCCTCCAAGTCCCTCCTCCCTACCTTTTATCTTCTCCTGCTGAACACTCTCTGCTCATTCCTGAAGAAGGGCCTGTGCCCGAAACGTCGAATCTCCTGTTCCCTGGATGCTGCCTGACCTGCTGTGCTGTTCCAGCAATAAAGTTTCAACCGTTATGCCCTCTTGTCCTAGTTTCAGCTGCCAATGGAAAAATCCTCTTGATGTTTACCGTATGTATTCCCTTCATAATTTTATATGTTTCTACAAGATTGCCCCCATTCTTCTAATTCCAATGAATATAAACTCTGTCTACTCAGTCTCTCCTCATAAGCCAACACCGTCAACTCCAGAATCAACCTAGTGAACCTCCTCTGCACCCCCTCTAGTGCCTGTACATCCTTTCTCAAGTAAGGAGACCAAATCTGCACACAGTACTCCAGGTGTGACCTCAGCAGCACCCTAAACGGCCGCAACATAACCTCCTTGCTTTTAAACTCAATCCCTTCAGCAATGATGGACAAAATTCCTTTTGCCTTCCTAATTATCTGTTATACCTGCAAACCAATCCTCTGCGATTCATGCACAAGGACACCCAGGTCCCTTCTGCATAGCAGCACGCTGCAACGTTTTAACATTTAAGCAATAATCCTTTTTACTGTTATTCCTACCAAAATGATTGATTTCACATTTATTAACATTGTATTCCTTCTGCCAGACCTTTGCCCACTCAAAGTATCTATGTTCCTCTGCAAAGTTTCACAGTCCTCTGCACACTTTGCTCTGCTACTCATCTTAGTGTCATCAGCAAATTTTGACACTCTACACATGGTCCTAACTCCAAACCATCTATGTAAATTGCGAATAATTGCGGTTCTTGAGGCACACCACTAGTTACTGTTTGCCAACAGAATAGCACTCATTTATCCCCACTTAGCTTATTGCTAGCCAACCAATCCTCTATCCGTGTTAATACTTTACCCCTAACAGCATGCATCTTTCTCTTATGTAGAAGCCTCTTGTGTGGCACCTTGTCGTGTTTGTAATGTCTTCAGAGAATTCCAAAAGGTTAGTTCAGTATGATCTACCCTTCATGAACCCACGCTGCATCTGCCCAATGGGACAATTTCTATTTTGACGCCTTGCTATTTCTTCCTTGATAACAGACTCGAGCATCTTACCCGCTACAAAAGTTAAGCTAACCGGCCTATAATTCCCCATCTTTTGTCTACCCCCCCCCCCCGCCTTTTAAATAGTGGCATTGCATTTGCTATTTTTCAGACTGCTGGGACTGCCTCAGAGTCCAGCGAGTTTTGGAAAATTACCATAAGTGCACTTGCTATTTTTCTCACCATCTCTTTTAGTACCCTGGGATGCATTCCATCAGAGGCAGGAGACTTGTCTATTCTTAGCTCCACTGTCTTGCCCAACACTACCTCTTCCGTGATAATGATTGTTTCTAGATCTTCACCTACCTTTGTCACTTTGTCAATTACTGGCACATCATTTGTGCCTTCCATTGTGAAGGCAGACACAAAATACCTGTTCAATGCCTTGGCCATTTCATCATTAACTACTAGAATAAGAAATCTCTGGAAATTATATGCCATCAGAACTATCGTGACCGGGTTAAGAGGCAGTGCCATGCATAGATGTATACAACCTTTCAATGGTAACCATGCCCTTGGACCTTGGATGGAACAGGCCGGTAGTGAATATGATTCAAGGGCTGAAACAATTGAGTGAGAAATCTTAAATAGCAAAAGTAGAGTTGGAAAGACCTAGAATGAAAATATTGCCACATTTGTATGTGAAGTAGAGAGTGCTTGTAATTCAAAGAGATACATCTTTATTGCCTTGACTACTTAAATGTGCTGCTTTATTATTTGTCAATGAAAATCCACAAAAGGGAAGAATAAAAATTCCTTGCAAAGTGAAGTTTTCATATCCAAATTCATCCAAATCACCTTCCCCAACTGCTGCTTCAGGCAAAGGATGATGCCATACCTATTGCTGCTTCGCTGGTCCTAGGCTAACAACAGCTTTACTACAAACTGTTTGATTACTACCCATTAACTATTGTAAAGACTGCGCTTTTTAAAATTTTTGTGCTTTTATAATAGTGGATTGAAGTGAGAAAGAACTCTTTAAAAGCAGTGTTTTACAGGATTGCTACATGTTTTGAGAAGTAAGCAATCTGATACTTCTGGCAAGAATTGTGTAAACAGCTACTTGAACATGCATTAATTGAAGTGTGGTTGCAGATGAATTGGAGCTAAGGAGTTGTGTACAGCTGAGTGGTAAGAAGAATTGATTGGTCTATAGACTAGTGATTATAGACGACAAAAGACTTTTGTCTCCAACAACCATGTGGTTGGTCCTCAGGTAAATGAACTTATGGCTGGGAACAAAACAGAAAGGTGTGTTTTGATAGCCACCAACACAGGACCTGACTCGCTACTTTCTGCAGTCAAAACTCATTTTAAACCTGAAGAAAACCAGTTTCTCTTTCCCTCAGGAATTTTTGGAAGCTGTGACTTTGAAATGATAAGTCAGAGACCCTTGACAAATTAAATAGCCACTTTATGTCTCTTGTAAACAAATGGAACATGAAAGGAAAGGCTGGTAGGTATAGGAAATGCTGGATGACTAAAGAAATTGAGGGTTTGGTTAAGAAAAAGAAGGAAGCATATGTAAGGTATAGACAGGATAGATCAAGTGAATCCTTAGAAGAGTATAAAGGAAGTCGGAGTATACTTAAGAGGGAAATCAGGAGGGCAAAAAAGGGGACGAGATAGCTTTGGCAAATAGAATTAAGGAGAATCCAAAAGGTTTTTACAAATACATTAAGGACAAAAGGGTAACGAGGGAGAGAATAGGGCCCCTCAAAGATCAGCAAGGCAGCTTTTGTGTAGAGCCACAGAAAATGTGGGAGATACTAAACGAGTATTTTGCATCAGTTTTTACTGTGGAAAAGAATATGGAAGATATAGAATGTAGGGAAATAGATGGTGACACCTTGTAAAATGTCCATATTACAGAGAAGAAAGTGCTGGATGTCTTGAAAAGCATAAAGGTGGATAAATCCCCAGGACCTGATCAGGGGTACCCTACAACTCTGTGGGAAGCTAGGGAAGGGATTGCTGGGCCTCTTGCTGAGATATTTATATCATTGATAGTCACAGGTGAGGTGCCAGGAGACTGGAGGATGGCTAACGTTTAAGAAAGATGGTAAGGAAAAGCCAGGGAACTATAGACCAGTGAGTCTGACCTCAGTGCTGGCAAGTTGTTGGACTGAATCCTGAGGGACAGGATGTACGCGTATTTGCAAAGGCAAGGACTGATTAGGGATAGTCAACAAGGCTGTGTGTGTGGGAAATCATGTCTCACAAACTTGACTGAGTTTTTTGAAGAAGCAACAAAGAGGATTGATGAGGGCGGAGCGGTAGATGTAATCTATATGGACTTCAGCAAGGTGTTTGACAAGGTTCCTCATGGGAGACAGGTTAGCAAGGTTAGATTTCACGGAATACAGGGAGAACTAGCCATTTGGATACAGAACTTGCTCAAAGGTAGAAGACAGATGGTAGAGGTGAAGGGTTGTTTTTCAGAGTGGAGGCCAGTGACCAATGGAGTGCCACAAGGATCGGTGCTGGGCCCTCTACTTTTTGTCATTTACATAAATGATTTGGATGCGAGCATAAGAGGTTCAGTTAGTAAGTTTGCAGATGACACCAAAATTGGAGGTGTAGTGGACAGCGAAGAAGGCTACCTGAGATTACAACAGGATCATGACCAGATGGGCCAATGGGCAGAGAAGTGGCAGATGGAGTTTAATTCAGATAAATGAGAGGTGCTGCATTTTGGGAAAGCAAATCTTAGCAGGACTTTTATACTTAATGGTAAGGGCCTCAGGAGTGTTGCTGACCAAAGAGACCTTGGAGTGCAGGTTCATAGCTCCTTGAAAGTAGATAGGATAGTGAAGAAGGCGTTTGGTATGCTTTCCTTTATTGGTCAGAGTATTGAGTACAGGAGTTGGGAGGTCATGTTGTGGCTGGGCGGGATATTGGTTAGGCCACTGTTGGAATATTGCGTGCAATTCTGGTCTTCTTCCTATCGGAAAGATGTTGTGAAACCTGAAAAGGTTCAGAAAAGATTTACAAGGATGTTGCCAGGGTTGGAAGATTTGAGCTATAGGGAGAGGCTCAACAGGCTGGGGCTATTTTCCCTGGAGCATCAGAGGCTGAGGGGTGACCTTGTAGAGATTTACAAAATCATGAGGGGCATGGATTGGATAAATAGACAAAGTCTTTATCCTGGGATCGGGGAGTCCAGAACTAGAGGGCATAGGTTTAGGGTGAGAGCGGAAAGATATAAAAGAGACCTACGGGGCAACCTTTTCATGCAGAGGGTGGTACGTGTATGGAATGAGCTGCCAGAGGAAGTGGTGGAGGCTGGTAAATTGCAACATTTAAAAGGCATTGGATGGGTATATGACTAGGAAGGGTTTGGAGGGATATGGGCCAGGTGCTGGCAGGTGGGACTGAATTGGGTTAGGATATCTGGTGGGATGGACCAAAGGGTCTGTTTCCATGCTGTACATTTCTATGATTCTATAACTGAAGAGCAACATTTTGACCAGTATAGGAATCATAAGGATCATCTGCAACAAATGAATAGGAACGAGTGAACTACCTTCCAGCTTTCCTTTGTCCATAACTTTTTTCCTTGTCTGTTTAAGAGGGATTTTATAAAAAGGATTAGAGTTTTCATTTCTAAATTATATGCCAGTGGTTTATAACTATTTACCTGTGGCTTGTAATAAATACAAATTCCTTCCAAGTACAGAAACCTGGTCCATGCTGTCTGACTACCTGGTTCTGAAAATCAGGGGGAGCTGTGTATATGTACTTTAAAATCTGTAATTTTTGTGACTCCACACAACCATAAGACAGAAATTAGGCCACTTTGCCCATCGAGTCTGCTCCACCATTCAATCATGGCCGATAGGTTTTCCAACCCCATTTTCCCACTTTTTCTCCATAACCTTTGATTCCCCTTGCCAATCTAGAACTTATCTAGCTGTTTTAAGCATACTCAGTGATCTGGCCTCCACAGCCTTCTGTGGCAATGAATTCCACAGGTTCACCACTCTCCTTACCTTCCTTCTAAAAGGCTTTCCCTTTATTTTTAGGCTGTGCCCTCAGGTCCCCATCTCTCCTGCGAATGGAAACATCTCCCCAACGTCCATTCAGTCCAGTGTAAATTTCAATCAGATCCCCCTTCTTCCTTCTGAATTCCATCGAGTATAGTCCCAGAGTCCTCAAAATGTTTCTCATATGTTAAGCCTTTCATTCCTGGGATCAATCTTATGAACCTCCTCTGGACCTGCTCCAAAGCCAATACATCTTTCCTGAGGTATGCAGCCCAAAATTGCTCACACTACCAGAGCCTCAGAAGTACATCCTTGCTTTTATATTCTAGTCTTCTTGAGATGAATGGCAACATTGTATTTGCTTCCTAACTACTGACTCAACCTGCAAGTTCACCTTCAGAGAAACTTGGACTAGGACTCCCAAGTTTCCTCTGCATTTCAGATTTCTGAATTTTCTCTCCAGTTTAGAAAATAGTCCATGCCCCAGTTTTTCCTACCGAAGTGCATAATCTCACACTTTTCCATGTTGTTCATCTGCCACTTCTTTGCCCACTCTCCTAACCTGTCTGCTCCATTCTGCAGCCTCTCTGCCTCCTCAATACTACCTGCCCCTCCATCTATCTTTGTATCATCTGCAAACCTAGCCAGAACGCCCTCAATGTATAAAGTGAAAAGTTGTGGTCCCAACACCAACCCTTGTGAAACACCACTAGTCACTGGCTTCTATTCTGAGAAGGACTCTTTTATCCCCACTTTCTGCCTTCTGCCAGACGGCCAAGCTTCTATCCGTGCTAGTACCTGGCCTCTCACAACATGGGCCCTTACACTTACTGATGAAAGGCTTTTGCCCAAAACATTGATTTTCCTGCTTCTTGGATGCTGCCTGACCTGCTGTGCATTTCCAGCACTACTCTAATCTTGACTCTGATTTCCAGCATCTGCAGTCCTCACTTTCACCTTATCTTACTCAGCAGACTCCTGAAATAACTGGGCATAATTTCTAGTACGCTATCGCATTGAGTCATGACACCGTGAACAACGCTATTGGAACAAACAGTTTAACATGCAAGTCTTCTTCCAGGTACAGCTGTACCATTTCAGTCTCAAAACCGTCAAATTCTTGACAACTCGACACCAGCATGAAGTAAAGAAAAATTTCAGGATATAAATTAAGGCACGAACTGAAAGAAAGGGGCTTGTCAAAGGATTGACTAGTTGACTGCATCCAGCACTTCCTATGTAACAAAATGCACAGCACTCAACAAAATAACATTTTGCACCCAGGAAGGTTGAAATAACAACCGAATGCCTCTAGCAACATAAAGTCAATATGCTTAACAGGAAGTTGGAGGCTGAACCAAAACCTTAAACCTTTGCTGACTACACTACAAAATTTCTCACCCAAATCATGAGATGGAATGCTTTGCACTGGCTGAGAGAAGGAAGAAGAAAACTACAGTATGAGTGGAAATGCCTGTTCTAATGAAGCTTCCCACTAAAGAACAACCATCATAAATGATGGTAGCCATAGAAGAACCACCATCAGAGCACCAATAGGACTGGTTGAAGCCAACTAAAACAAGGAATTTTATTGCTTCTAGCACCAACCCAGAGGAAAACTGTGGTTATAACAGAAAACACTGAAAATCTAGCGGATAAAGGCAGCTGGGTTTGCAAATCCATCTTTTACTTATACACTGTTTTTTAAAATTTAAACCTTATACAATTTCTTTTATTTTTTTTGCAGTCAGTGCAGAAGAAACCCGTGTCTCCTTCTGCTCTGACAGATCTGAACATCGAACTGCTATCTGCTTAAAATTATTTACATACCTGTGCAGAGAAAGAGGAAGTTCTTACAGGTCTTGGGGCAGACATCTGAAAATAATTCAAAGACAATGCGGCCCACTGAAATGAGAAGAAAAACTGGAAATCAACTCACAGGTTCTGGGGATAAAATGTGTAAACATATGCAGTTGAAATATATCTTTGAATAGCGTCAGCAGCACTACAGGTAACGTGTTAATGAGCGAGAATGACACCCGAGCAGACATCCTGCTTTCTTGATTAAGCACGCTGTCAGTAGCACTTTCTCCAAAGGAGCTTACTTCACTCAAAATCTATCACTTACTCCTCCTCCTTTCAAATATCACAACCATGTAAATGATTTTAAAAAAACATGTCATTTTAAATACAAATGTGGTTGGGTTAACATATCAAATGCATAAAGTTGGTCTACATCAATAGAATACTTCTGTACAGGCCGTGAAATATTCGTAACTGGATTTGCTTAGCTCCACTTGCAATTAATTACTTGGGAATGTACAGAATGGTGAAATGGTTAAGGAGAACTGTGCTACAAAATGTGAGGGTTAAACAAAAAAGTGGTGCAGTAGATCTTCACGAACCTAAATTCTAAAAATACATTCAGGTGGTGATTTCAGCAATGCAGTTAAATCAGCAGTCTCCCATGCAGCAATATCAAAATGACTGAACTATGAGTGGGATAGAGTATAAGTGTGCATGTCCAGACCATAATCTACCCAACCAGCAGCATAAGTTGAATTGATCTTTTAATATTTTGCTCATTAAAATATTTAATTGAATATTTTTTGTGATTAGTCAGCACAAATGCATGAAAATTCATTCTGGGAGATTTATAGTGTGCAACATCGAACAAGCTATAAATCCTGATCTTACCATTCGTGAATGTTTTGACAAGGCTGAACACATATTCCCAAAACACAAGCAGTGCATTAATAACACTGCTGTAAATAATTACTGATAAGACATTTTTCTGTGTGCTCACTGGTGATTGGCTGCAAATTAAATTCTGGTGAACTTGCAGGCATCATCATAATTTGATTCCTTGGATATGTGATGACTGTGTGAGGTACCTTGGATAATGCAGACAATAGTGGAGGAAACAGATCCTTTGAACTGCACAGTGCAAACACAAGAGAGCATTCTCCAAGATGAAATATCAATGGGGTTCAGGAGGATGTTCCAACTTTACAAATATGGGTAGTCATTCTACACGCAAAATTTAGTCTCAACCCAAACCATTAATCATTATTCTCTAATTCTTATTTTCCGATAAAAGACAGAAGGGTGACCTTGTAGAGGTTTATAAAAATCACACAGACATAGATAAGGTGAATGCCAAGGTCTTTTCATCAGGGTAGGGAGGTCCAAAACTAGTGCACACACGTTTAAGGTGAGAGGGGAAAAGATTTAAATAGGACCTAAGGAGCAACTGTTTCACACAGAGGATGGTGCATAAATGGAATGAGTTGCCAGAGGAAGTGGTAGTGGCGGGCACAATTATAGTATTTAATAGACATTTGGAAAGGTACATGGGTTAGAAAGGTTTAGAGGTCTATGGGCCAAATGCAGGCAAATGGGAATAGTTCAGTTTAGGAAACCTGGTCAGCATGGATAAGTTGGGCTGAAGCACCTGTTTGTGCTGTATGGCTTAATCTTCATAAAACATGGGAAAAGCACTTTTATAAAGTATTGAAAATATAAACTGCATTAACATAACCATTTAAATTCTCAATATATCAGAAAGCACTTCATAATGAACAAATTATTCTTTCAAGCATTATCTCCATTGCATTCAAAAATGGCAGCAATTTAAAATGTACATGTTAGCTTATTTGGCTAAACAAAATTTAGTGATATAAGAACTATTCAGCTCTGCTGATGTGCGCCATGGTAGATATTTCACTTTCGGTAAGGTAGTCTATTTAAATAAACAGTTTGATCTTTAATAAAACCATACAGATATTTATGAGATCATTAAAATGACTAATGTCCTTACACTCAGTATCTATTGACCACAAATGCACGTGTAGGCTTCTTTGCAAGGTTTATATACTGCTATCCTGGTAAAAGGATCTATCGTTCCTCTAGTCACATAACACACAAAGAATTGTAGAGTATTAACAACAGAATTGTAGAAGAATAACATCGCCATCCATTAGCTACAAGAAACTTGGATTCAAAAATGAGGAAAACTGTCAGTGATAGAAAGCTTTTGAAATGACAGGTCCAAAGTCACAAATTACTCCCGATCATGCTAAGTGTCTGCATTTAAACTATTTACACACTAAAATATTATTTTCTGAAATAAATCTAATACATTTAAAATAATCAACACCATTTGCTACCAAAGTCTCCCTAGGGAACCTGATCCAATTTGAAAAATATTGCACAAACAGCAGTGAATTAAACTTTGATTTGGTTAGTGGCTAAATGTCAGCAAGGAAGGTGGGAGAATGCCATCTTTTTCAAATAATTCCTCAGGAACTTTTATATCGTAAACCACAACACAAAGCAGCATGCCCTCCGTACTGTACTGACGAATCAGCCTTGATCAAACTCAGGTCTTCAAAATACTTGAGCAACATCTGAATAATTATGATTGGAGCTGGGAAGGTTGCAAGTTGGAGCGTGGCCACCATATATACTTTTGACTTATTATCATTAGTTGGATATTTGGCGATTTAATAGTTACATCCTTATTTCAGGCAGTCACTAATATTTATACAATGAAGACATTGCTGGAGATCACATGAATCACCGCACAGTGCAATACAGAACGAAGCTATTATTCATCCAGCTATCAGGTCATCTTTAGTTCAGTTAACATCCTCTGCCAAGCTACTCATAGAAAATTAGAACTTCAGCAATGTTCTAGTGTGTTTATGTATCAACCTGACTCCCTTGCAATGCTTTGAGGTAGATGGTTATGGAATCCGGGCCTGCTCTAGCCCAAGCACAGAGTCTAAGCCAGTAGCTTTGCATTGTCTTTTGTTGAAGAGCCCTTTATCAAATGTGTCAGTAATCAATCAAGCACATCCCAAATTCATGTCCTGTGCATTGAGGTGTTTTTGAAGGAGGTTGCTCTTGATAGTACAGCCAGTCCTCATTCCACTCAAGTGATACCGAATGATCAGTGTTTTCCTGATCCCAGACCCTATTTTGAATTTTTTCAGAGAGTTTGAGTCGCACCAAAAATATCTGAAACACCTCCAAAAGAGCAGGAATGCATAACGATGTATTTGTACATGCATATGTCCAGCATCATCTGGGTGTGAGCACCTGCATTTCATTGTCTCATCCAGTTCCACACAGTCTGTTTGTTAAACATGTGATAGATAGAAGGCAGCCTTGGTGACGTCTGTGCTTAGAGTCAGAGAGTCAGAGATGTACAACATGGAAACAGACCCTTCGGTCCAACCCGTCCATGCCGACCAGATATCCCAAACCAATCTAGTCCCACCTGCAAGCACCCGGCCCATATCCCTCCAAACCCTTCCTATTCATATAGCCATACAGAAGGTCTGTGCACCCATCTCTCTCAGATAAAAAGGATCGAGTGTATGCAAAACTGAAATGAAATGAACAGGAATCTCAAGTGCAAATTCTACTAGTGCAAATTTTTAAATCTGTGGGCATTTTTCAGTAAACAATCTAAACATATTTACTCTACAACCTCTGAACACATCACTAACAAACCTCTCCTCAAACCTTTCATTGACAACATACAATCCTCTGCCACTCTTGCTCATCACTTTGTTCCTGGGTATCTTGAGATCAGTCCATGTACACAAATGTGTGTCAGGATTCTTTTCAGCTTAATTTAAAAGTTTTCTGCACTCTCCTCCAAATTGACAGATTAGGCTGATGTGAAGACCGTGTCATCACAAATGGTCAATGGAAGTGCCTGTGCAAAAATGGGGTTAACTCACCTGAAAGGCTTTCTCACATACAGATGAAGTGCCAAGGTCTACACCCATCTCTGGATTGCGAACCTGAACTTGGAAAATCTGTTCCATCACTCAGCAGCACAACAAATAACCTAATGGTGCCCAAATGTGCTTTACTTTTCCATGTGTTCTGTTGAAGACTTTGAAGTTTATTAACAGTTCATAAATAATCCAGAATCATAGGCAAGAAAGAAAAAGCAGCTCTGATTTTTTTCATATCCATAATCATGCCTTCCTTTTCCCAAAAGCAAGCAGTTAAAATGCTTTATATGTAATGAAACACATTACTTATTTTGCAGTCTTGTAATTGGAACTATAGCCAGACCTTAACTCTCAAAGGGATAACAAAATCAACAGCACAAAGCAGCCATGGTTATCAATATACCTACTGGACCCACAGTGGGTGGCAAGGCTAGTCTGGAGAAAGAGCAAGAATTCATTCCTCTTGTAGCTTTGCCACTTATTATAAAACATCTTTAACTTTGAGAAGGTCAGTTGACAATCTGGTTGCAGGCATAAGTGCTACATACATATTCAGAGCAATGTAACTACTTGAACAAGGTATCAGAGAACAAGTGACAGGCACAGAACCCAAACTTTGCAGGAATCAACGTCTCCAAGGTAAGCGAGGACAAAAAAAACCTCTGAAATTTCAAGAGGTCACCTATACACAAATTCGTTTTTTTTTTAATTTCACCTCCCCATCTCAGTCCAAGGCAGACAGACATCTGGCTATTCTCTTAAATAAACTGTTGGAGCAGCACAATTTGAGGCCTGAAGGCAGTTTTCTAGCTTCTTTCCCAGAGAAAATTGAAAAGAAAAGAAATGAAGAGCTAACAACAAAAGAAGCAGACCTTGAATAAAATATTTCATCTACCTCAGGTTACAAGCTTTGGGGAAAAATGCTGCATGATATTAAAAAACCTGCTCCGCTTTATATCTGTGCCTTCCAGCAATTTTCATAAACCATTTCTCGCTATAATAAAGCACAAACTTCAATTGTTCGTTTTCAAGCAGAATGAATAAATGGTAATTTTTACTGCAATTTGTCTGCAGAAATATATTTAACACTTCGCCTGGTTTGTCCCAAACAAGGCTGATCTGTTATGAACTTCTGACTCCTCGTCTCAAGTTTCCTAGGTGACCAACAACTTCCGTTCCTTCAATAAAGGTGAGAATGTGTATCGGGTATGAGCAGGTAGGGAAGGAATTAAGTTTCGAGTTTTGTGAAATAAGAGGTTCAGCTGAGCATGGCTCAGATCAGATAAGAACTTGCAGTTAACAATGGGGTGCTGGAGGCATGGATAATGGGTATGGATGTAGGCTTGCTCGCTGAGCTGATGTTCATTTCCAAATGTTGCATCACCCTACTAGGTAACATCTTCAGTGGGCCTCAGGCGAAGCAGTGTAGATGATTCCTGCTATCTATTTATATGTTTCGGTTTCTTTGGGTTGGTGATGACATTTCCTGTGGTGATATCGTCATTTCCTGTTCTTTTTCTCAGGGGATGGTAGATGGGGTCTAACTCAATGTGTTTGTTGATAGAGTTCCGGTTGGAATGCTATGCTTCTAGGAATTCTCGTGCGTGTCTCTGTTTAGCTTGTCCTAAGATGGATGTGTTATCCCAGTCGAAGTGGTATCCTTCCTTATCTGTACGTAAGGATACTAGTGAGAGAGGGTCGTGTTGTTTTGTGGCTAGTTGGTGTTCATGTATCCTGGTGGCTAGTTTTCTGCCTGTTTGTCCAATATACTGTTTGTTACAGTTCTTACACAGTATTTTGTAAATGACGACATTAGTTTTGCTTGTTGTCTGTATAGGGTCTTTCAAGTTCATTAGCTACTGTTTTAGTGTGTTGGTGGGTTTGTGGGCTAACATGATGCCAAGGGGTCTGAGTAGTCTTGCAGTCATTTCAGAGACGTCTTTGATGTAGGGGAGGGTAGCTAGGGTTTATGGACATGTTTTGTCTGCTTGTTTGAGTTTGCTGCTGAGAAATCGGCGGACTGGTACCCGTTCTTCTTGAATACATAGTATAGGTGATTTTCCTCTGCACTGCGTGGTTCCTCTGTGCTGCAGTGTGTGTTGGCTCATTGAAATAATGTTCTGATGCAGCTTTGTTTGTGGATGTTGGGACGATTGCTTCTGTAGTTCAATATTTGGTCAGTGTGTGTTGTTTCCTTTATTGGCATAAAATACTTGGTAGAAGACTTACACCACTCCATCCACTCCACCCAAGAATTCCTGAAGACCAAAGACACTAAGATAGAAGAGGCTAAAATAATGGTCTCCTTTGATGCAACAGCCCTGTTTACATCAATCAACATTAGCCTGGCCAAGGAACCACAGACTACATTATTAGAAGACCCAAAGACACAGACACAAACACTACTAGCTTCACCAACAAGGACAGCATCCTTGATTAAGGACATGTAGTGTTTTTGTAATCTCAGTACCAATTTCTGTATAAAGACAGCTTGTTTGCAACAATAAGGGGAGTCGCTTGAGAGAGCTCTTAAGGGTAAGAGCTGGAGCCACTACTCTCTAAATGTTTTAAAACCTTAGCTCAGACCTGGCTTGTAGGTATCTATGTTATAGTGTAACATTGATGTCATTGGTAAATAACGGTAATAATTTAAACTAAACAGTCTGTAAGAGTTTTATATTCCAGACTACTACAGAGTACGATCTCCGGGATGAACCAAGAGAGGCTTACACGTCGAGCCCATCAGGGATTCCCTGAGCAGTCTTGAACAGGTACTTTAACACAGGGGTGACAAACTTCTTGTACGAGGATGGATTGGGGAGGTTGGAACTGTTTTTTTCTTGGAGAGGAGAGGGCTGAAGGGAGATCTGATAGAAGTTTTCAAAATCATGAGGTCTGGACAGAGTACATAGGAAAATCTGCTCTCACTCAAAAAAGGATCAAAAACAGGTGGCATTGTTTTAAATTGTTTTGTAAAGGAGCAAATGTGAGGTGAGAGAAAAACCTTTTCACATAGCAAGCAATTCAGATATTTTTAATTCACTCATAGGACATAGGCATTGCTGCTTGAGGCATTATTAAGTGTTCATCCCTAGCTGCCCTTGAGAAGGCAGTGATGAGCTGTCCTCATGAACTGCTGCAGTTTATGTGCTGTAGGTTAACTCACAATGCCATGAGAGAGGGAAATCCAAGATTTTGATACAGCAAGTGAAGGAATGGCAATACAGTTCCAAATCAGGATGGTGAGTGACTTGGAGGGGAACTCCTGCAGTTGGCATACTAAGGGGAGGTCGAGACAACCTTGGCTGACAAGGGAAATCGAGGACAACATAAAAGTAAAAGAAAAAGCATGTAATGTAGTGAAGATAAGGCATCACATGGGCTCATACATTACAGCCTGGAAACATGTCACCTGCACTGGAGAGTGGATTGTTGTGGATGTGGCATCAAGGAGTGCTTAATGCCCAAACACTACATCATAGCAGTGTTCCTCTCCTCCTCTAATGGAAAAAAAAAGAGGGGCAGGGTGGTAGACAGACAAATTTGTTGGTAGCAGAGTAAGTCATTCGGGGCCTGAGCTGAGCTGGAGCAAACTGAGAACTGCCTGGGAAGATAAGAGATTATAAAAATTTACCTTGTGGTTTTGGTGCCTGCATTTTGGGAGCGGAGCAGAGCGGGAACAAACGGAGAGCAGCCTGGGAAGGTAAGAGATTCTGATTTGAAATGGTTTTGACTGAGGAGAAACTGGAGGGCCATGATAACGGTCTGCTAATCTTGAATCTGTGTTAAATTGAATCTTGTTAATTTATTGGTTACAACTTACATAAGCAGATATTAAAAAAAAGTTAAATAAAAAAAATTCAAAACAAATTCAATAAAGATGAAGGGTGAGGTGATGTATTATTTCTGCATGATGTGGCAGCTGGTGGTTCCCAGTGACCATGTCTCTAGTAAATGTTGGTTGCTGGAAGAACACTGGCTCAGAGTCGATGAGCTGGAATCTGAGTTTCAAACATTGCAATACAGCAGGGAGGGGAGAGTTAAATGGACACTGTTTCAGGAGACAATCACATTCATTAGACAGACTAACTAATTCAGCCAGTGGTCAGGGACAGGAAGGTGTGGCTGTGAGTGAGGCAGGTTGAGGGATCCAGAAGATCAAGTTGCAGGAGCCTCAGCCCTTAGCCTTGTCCAACAGGTTCAAGAGTTTTGCTCCCTGTGTGGATAGGAAGGGGGACTGCAGGGAGGATGAGCCGATTGATCGCAGCAGAGAGATGCAGGAAGCCATTCATGTTGGGGGGTGGAAGAGAAGTGTTGTTGTAACTGGGATAAAATGGTTAGAGTCATAGACACTGTGTCCAGAATAGAGAGCCCAGAAAGTTGTGTTGTCTACCTGGCACTCAGGTTCAGGATATCGCATCTGGGCTGCAGAGAAACTTGGACCAGGAGGGTAAAGATCCAGCGATTGTGGTCCATGTACATACCAACGACATAGATAAAACTAGGGCAGAGGTTTTGCTAAGGGAGTATGTACAGCTAAGAGCTAAATTTAAAAGCTGGACCAAAAAAGGTAATAGTCTCTGAATTACTACCTGAGCCATGAGCTAATTGGCACAGGGTCAATAAGATTAAGCAGGTAAATGCGTGGCTCAAAGTTTGATGTGGGAGACATGAGTTTGAATTCATGGGACATAGGTCCCTTCTTCCCCAGTACTGGTGCCAGTTCCGACGGGACAGTCTTCGTCTGAACCATGCTGGGTCCAGAGTCCTAGCGAATTGCATAACTAGGGCTATAGAAAGGGCTTTAAACTAAATGGAGGGAGGAGGATTCAGTTATAGGGGAAATTAGAAAACGCAAATTAAAGGAGGGAGGTAAGAGTGCAGAACTCAGGAGAGGTTATTAAAATCTCCAGCACAGACACAAATAGGACAGAGTGTATGGAAAGGGTTAGCAAACAAACTTCAAGCATACTGGACAAACGAATGACAATGAAAAGAGGGACGATTAAAACAGGACTGAAGGGGTTATATCTGAATGCACACAGTATAAGGAATAAGGTAATTGAGCGTGTGGCACAGATCAAAATTGGCAGGTATGACGTGGTGGGCATCACGGAGACGTGGCTGCAAGGGCATCAGGATTGGGAGCTGAATATTCAAGGATATACATCCTATCGAAAACTTGGACAAGTGGACAGGAGAGGTAGGGTTGCCTTATTAGTAAGAAATTAAATTAAATCAATAGTAAGAAACGAAATAGGATCAGATGGTGTAGAATCTGTTGTGGGTAGAATTGAGGAACCGCAAAGAGATAAAAAGAGCTAGAGTTGGAGTTACATACAGGCCTCTAAATAGTAGTCAGGAGCTGGGGCGCAAGATACACCGGGAGATAGAAAAGATGTATAGGAATGGCAAAGTTACAATGATCATGGGGAACTTTAATATGCAAGTGGACTGCAAGAAAAGTATCTTTTGAAATGTTTACGAGATGATGTTTTGGAGCAGCTTCTGCTGGACCCCTCTAGGGGACAGGCAAAACTGGATTTAATGTTGTGCTATGAGACTGATTGAATTTACTCTGTAATTTGAAAGGGAAAAGAAAGAATCAGAGGTAATGATATTATAGCCGAATAAAGGCAACTATTGAGACACAAAGGAGGAGCTGGGTAGAATTGGCTGGGGGGAGGAGCAGGAAAGACATTGGAACGGCAAAGGCAGGAGTTTCTGGGAGTAATTCAGGACACACAGCAGGGATTCATCCCGAGGAAAACGAAGCATGATACTGGGAGGATGAGGCAACCATTGCTGACTAGGGAAATTAGGGATAAAATAAAAGCAAATGAGAAAGTGGCAAAGGGCAGTGGGAAACCATAGGATTGGGAAGCTTACAAAGACCAAAAGAGGGCCAAAAAAAGGAAGAAGATTAAACAGGAGGGTAAGCTAGCCAGTAATATAAAGGAAGACTGTAAGAGTATCTTTAGATATATAAAGAGCAAAACAGAGGCAAAAGTGGACATTGGGATGCTGGAAATTGGCGCTGCAAAGATAGTAGTGGGGAACAAGGAAATGGCTGAGGAACTGACTAATTACTTTGCATCAGTCTTCACAGTGGAAGACATGAGTAATATCCCACAAATTCAAGACAGTGAGGGGCAAAGCTGAGTATGGTGGTCATCACTAAGGAGAAGGTGCTGGAAACAACCTGAAGGTGGATAATCATATGGACAAGATTGCCTTCACCCCAGAATTCTAAAGAAGATAGCTGAACAGACATTTTTCATGGAATCACTAGAATCAGGTAGGGTCCTAGAGAACTGAAAAATTGCTAATGTGACAAGTTCAAAAGAGGAGTAAGGCAAAAGACAAAAAATTACAGACTGATTAGCTTAACTCCAGCAATGGCTAAGATCCTGGAATCCATTGTGAAGGATTTCTGAATACTTGGGAAGTGAATGGCAAAACAGGGCAACATCAGCATTGTTTCATCAAGGGGAGGTCATGCCTGACAAATCTCTCGAATTCTTTGAAGAAGTAATGAGCAGCTAGACCAAGGAGAGCCAATGGAGTCCAGATGGTCTTTGACAAGGTGCCGCACAGGAGACTACTGAGTAAGGTAAAGGCCCATGGTGTTAGAGGCAAGGTGCTAGCATGGATAGAAATTTGACTGTCTGGCAAAAAGCAGAGAGTGGGGATAAAGGATCTTTCTCAGGATGGCAGCCGGTGACAAGTGGTGTTCCACAAGAGTCAGCGTGGGACCATAACTTTTCACTTTGTACATTAACGATCTAGATGAAGGAACTGAGGGCATTCTGACAAAGTTTGCAGACCGTACAAAGATAGGTAGAGTGACAGGTAGCATTGAGGAGGTGAGAAGGCTGCAGAAGGATTTGGAGTTTAGGAGAGTTGGCAAAGAAGTAGCAGATGGAGTACAATGTGGGAAAGTGTGAGGTCATGCACTGTGGTAGGAAGAATAGAGGCATGGACAATTTTCTAAATGGGGACAAAATGCAGAAGTCTGAAATGCAAAGAGACTTGGGAGTTCTGGTCCAGGTTTCTCCCAAGGTAACCTTGCAGGTTGAGTCAGTAGTTCAGAAGGTAAATGCAATGATGGCATTTATTTTGAGAGGACTTGAATATAAAAGCAGGGGTGTTCTTCTGAGGCACTAGTCAGACCACATTTGGAGTATTGTGCGCAGTTTTGGGTTCCACATCTTAGGAAGGATGTACTGGCCCTGGAGCATGCTCAGTGGAGGTTCACAAGAATGGTCCCAGGAATGTTAGGTTTAACATATGAAGAACATTTCAGGACTCTGGGTTTATACTTGGAGTTTAGAAGGATGAGAAGGGATCAGATTCAAACATACAGAATACTAAATGGCCTTGACAAAGAAGGTGTTGGGAAGATGTTCCCATTGGTAGGAGAGACTAGGACCAGAGGGCATAGACCTATAGTAAAGGGAAGACCTTTTAGAACTGGGATAAGGAGATTCTTCTTCAGCCAGAGAGTGGTGAATTTATGAAATTCATTCCTACAGAAGGCTGTGGAGACCAGGTCATTGAGTATATTTAAGACTGAGATAGATTGATTCTCTTGATACTGAAGAACTTAAGGTTACAGGGAGAAAGCGGGAGAATGGGGTTGAGAAACTTATCAGGGAAGATGACCCCGAGATAGAAATGGAGAGGTCTAGGAAGGGGAGGGAGGAGTCTGAGACGGTCCAGGTAAATTTGAGATCGGGCGTCGATTCTCCTCGGATCCTGCCTGGCCTGCTGTGGTTTTCCAGCACCACATTTTTCAACTGAGAAACTTATCAGCCATGATTGAATGGTGCAGCAGACGTGATGGGGTGAATGGCTTAACTTCTGCTCTTATGTCTTATGGTCCAGGATCAGTGGGAGGCCAGAGGATTGGGAAGCTTTTAAAAAGCAGCAAAGGACAAATTTTAAAAAAGGCATTAAGGTGGAAGATGATGGAATGTGATTGTAAACTAGCTAATGGTATAAAAGCAGATTGCATGTGTTTATTTAGATCTCACAATGAGGGGGGGAAGAGTGGACATTGAAAAACAAGGCTGAAGTAGGAGTAATAGTGAACGAAGAAATGCTGGAGAAACTGAAAAGGTATATTGCAACAGTCTTTATGGTGGAAGATACTAGCAACATACTGGAACATAGAGGGTCAAAGTGCAAAGGTGAGTGTAATAGTCCTATCACTCAGGTGCTAGGGAAGCTGAAAGGTCCAAATGGGGATAAGTCACCTAGATTGGATGAACTACACCCCAGAGTCCAATAGGAGGTAACGGAGGAGATTGTGGAAGCATTGGTGGTGATCTTTCAGGAATCACTAGAGTCAGGGAACATCTCAGAGAATGGAAAATGGCCCACATATCACCATTGTTTAAGAAGGGAGGCAGGCAGAAAACATGAAATTATAGGCTAGTTAGACTGACCTCAGTGATTGGTAAGATTTGAGAGGCCATTAGTAAAGATGAGATTGTGGAGTATTTGAAAGTGCATGGTAAAATAGGGCGGAGTTAGCACTGCTTTGTCAAGGGGAGGTCATGCCTGACAAAGCTGTTAGAATTCTTTGAAGAGGTAATAAGCAAGCTAGAGGAGAATCAGTGGATCTATTTGAAATCTATTTGGATTTCTGGATGGCATTTGACAAGGTGCTGCACTGGAGGCAGATGCATAAGAGTACATGGTGTTAAGGGCACGGTACTGGCATGGATAGAGGATCGGTTGACTGGCAGAAGATGGAGAGGGAGATAAATGCATCTTTTTCAGGATGGCAGCTGGTGATTAGTGCAGTTCCACAGGGGTCAGTTTTGGGACCACAACTATTTACATTATATATTAACAATCTGGATGAAGGAACTGAGGGCACTAAATTAAGTTTCCAGATGACACAAAGGTAGATTGAGAAACAGGTCATGTTGAGGAAGTGACAAGGGTGCAGAAGGACTAGGACAGTGGGCAAAGAAATCAGAGGTGGAATACAATGTGGGAAACTGCGAGGTGTGCACTTTGCACAGAAGAATAGAGGCATAGACTATTTTCTAAATGGGGAAGGATTCAGAAATCTGAAGCACAAAGGGACTCGGGAGTCCTGGTTCAGGATTCCCTTAAGGTTAACATGCAGGTTCAGTTGGGAGTTAGGAAGGCAAAGATATTGTTCGCATTAATTTTGAGAAGACTAAAATACAAGAGCAGGGATGTACTGCTCAGGCAGTACAAGGTTATGGTCAGGCCACATTTGGAATACTGTCAGCAGTTTTGGGCTCCATACCTAAGAATGGGCTGGCCTTGGAAGGAGTCCAGAAGAGGTTTACAAGAACTATTTTGGGAATAAATGAGCAGTTGAGGACTCTGGGTCAATACTCAATAAGAGTTTAGAAGGATGAAGGGGGAATCTCATTGAAACTTACAGAAACAGGAGAGGCCTGGATAGAAAGGATGTGGAGACTAGTAGGAGAGACGAGGAGCCAAAGCACAGTCTACAAGTGAAGGTACAAACTCTGGTACCGAGATGAAGAGGTGAGTAAGTGCAACTCATTGCCACAGAAGACTGCGGAGCTCAAATCATTATGATATTTAAAGCAGACATAGGTAGGTTCTTGATTAGTAAGAGGATAAAGGTTAATGGGCAGAAGGCAGGAGAATGGTATTGACAAACATATCAGCTGTGATCAAATGAGAGAGCAGAGCAGACTCAACGGGCCAAATAGCCTAATTCTGTGCCAATGTCTTATGGTCAGTGGCATTGGTGTGATGCAAGTGTTACTTGCCAGTGTTACTTTTCAGCCCAAGCCTGGATATTGTCCAGGTCTTGCTGCATTTGAACAAGGACTGTTTCAATATCTAAGAATTGTGAATGGTGGTGAACATTATACAAGCAATGAGCACCCCCACTTTTGAAATTATAATGGACGGAAAGTGATTGATAAAGCAGCTGAAGATGGTTGGATCTAGGACACTACCCTGATAAGTTATTGCTGACAGATCCTGACCTCCAACAACCACAGCTATTTTCCTATGTGCCAGGCATGACTCTAACCAGCAGAGAGTTTTCCCTGATTCTCATGGCTTCAATTTTGCACATCAAGGATGAGATATCTGATATGAGGGCAGATTGGAGAAGTTGCAACTGTTTATCTTGGAGTGGAGAAGGCTGAGGGGAGATCTGACAGAAGTTTTCAAAATCATTAAGTGTTGGACAGAGTAAAGGGAAAGCTGCTCCTGTTTGAAAAAAGTATTGAGAAGAAAAGAGACTCTGTTATGCCACACTTGGTCACATGTGACCTTGATGTTTGAATGAAGGCCATAATGAGTTTAGGAGTTAAGTGGCCTTGGAGAAACCTAAATTGGACATCAACGAGCAGGCTATTGCTGAGTAGGTGCTTATCGAAAGCAGTGTTAATAAGACCATAAGAAATAGGAACAGGAGTAGGCTGTTTGGCCCCTCGAACTTGGTCTGCCATTTAGTAGGATCATAGTTGATTGACATTCCTCACATTCAGCTTCCTGTTCTTTCCCCATAACCCCAAGCTCAAGAATCTACCTCGGCCTTAAATATACATCTATCTCTTTAATGATTATGAGAATAGATGGGGTAGTAATGGCACGGTTTGAGTTGTTCTGGTGTGTGGACATGACATAACTAGCCAATTTTCCACATTGCCAGGTAGATGCTAATGTTATAGTTGTACCTGAACAGCTTGGGCTAGGGGTTACCTTCTCTACTGTACCAATTCTGTGAAAACTGAACCATTTCGTTTACTTAATTCTCATTTTTCCTCACAAAATGTATGAACTACTGCAGAATTACATTCATCGATCATATATTTGCTCATTTGACAAGCATGCCTATGCCTATATGTCCTCCTGAAGTTTGTGACAATTCCCTTCATTACCTACTGTTATGAAGGTGTGGGTGCATACTTGTATCTTTGAGAGTTGAAAAGCTAGCAAGGACTGACAAAGCACAGAGAGTCCTGAACAAAGTAAAAATGCAACACGTGGTTGAAACAAATAGCTGCACCTGAATTGCCATGAAACAAAACAAATTCAAGTTTGGCCAGTTTAAATTATGCTCCAGATACCAAAATCGAATCGAATTTTAAATATGTTTTTGATGATATCTAAACCAATGTAGTGATCAGACGTTTCAGGGTATAAAATCGGACATTTTGAACAGTTGGAGGAAGAACTGCCAAGCCACCAACAGGTACAGACTGCTTGCAGAACAGCTCTCTGAAAGGTAACTGTCTACAAGAAGTTTGTGTAGCAGAACATCAAGGCTGACCTAGAGAAAAATTTAGAGGAAAAGCTATAAAGGAGAATCAACAAAGCTGAGTGGTTTTGAAACATGATTTTTTTTTTTGTAAATTTTAACTGAAGTTTTTAAATCAGACCAGTATTGTAGAGTGGGAGATAAAAGATAGGTTTAAGGGAAAGGAGTTGGAAATAGTTGTTGTTTTAATGTTCTCTGTTGGACTTAAGGAATAAAATTGTTAATTTTTTCCCTGGAGCATCGGAGGCTGAGGGGTGACCTTATAGAGGTTTGCAAAATTATGAGGGGCATGGATAGGATAAATAGACAAAGTCTTTTCCCTGGGGTCGGGGAGTCCAGAACTAGAGGGCATAGGTTTAGGGTGAGAGAGGAAAGATATAAAAGAGACCTAAGGGGCAACTTTTTCACACAGAGGGTGGTACGTGTATGGAATGAGCTGCCAGAGGATGTGGTGGAGACTGGTACAATTGCAACATTTAAAAGTCATTTGGATGGGTGTATGAATAGGAAGGGTTTGGAGGGATATGGGCTGGGTGCTGCCAGGTGGGATATCTGATTGGAATGGACGGGTTGGACTGAAGGGTCTGTTTCCGTGCTGTACATCTCTATGACTCTACTTTAAATAGTGGACTCTGGGATGGTTCTTTGCCTCTCAAAATTTAACAGATTGCAGCGTGAGGTGAGCTTGTGTGTGTCAGGGTTAAATTAGCAGTGGGGGTTTACCTCGTGTCCTAACACTACGTTGGTATTCAAGTTTGAATCATTAATATACATTTGGTGCAATGGTCCTAATATTGACTGGAATATACACTTTCTGTCAAAAAACAATTGTCATCTGCTTTCTGTTTTCTGTATCCATGTCATCATTACCTCTTTAATCTTGAGCTTTTCATTTTATTAGAAAATAAATTACGTGGTGCTTGGTCATACCATTCAAAAGTTCATTTACACATCAAATGCATTGTCCTCAAAATCTCCTTTACTTAAAAAAAAATCATTCATCAAACATAACTTACCTTTAACAAATTCATGCTGATTTCATTTATCAGCCCACATTTTTCCAAATGTCAACTGAATTTGCCACAGATTTTCTCTCAGTGTCTCTGTCATTGATTTCAAAATCATTGGCCTGTAGTTTCTGGCCTTACATCTTTTATTTAATAAAATAATATTTTGCCTAATGTAAAACAAAGAACTGCTGATGCTGAAGATCTGAAATAAAAAGAGAATTATTAGAGAAACTCAGCAGGTATGGTAGCATCTGTGAAATGAAATCAAGGTCACTGGATTCAAAGTTACTGATTTCTGAAGAAGTTGCTGCCAGACTTGCTGAGTTCCTCCAGCACTTTGTTTTCAGAATGCAATTTGAGAACCTGTTTACTTATGTTAATTATGGATGGAAATCAGCTAAGTTTTTTTTATATAGATGGACAATGCATTTCTCTCAAATCATAGAGCTATACATCAAGGAAACGGATCATTCAGTCCAACTCATCTATACCAAACAGACATTTCAATCTGACCTAGTCCCATTTGCCCCATATCCCTGTAAACCTTCCCTATTTATGTACCAGTCCTTTAAATGTTGCAATTGGGTCTATCCGCTCAAGGATAGATTACCTGTTTGTGTCCCGAACGTTCTCGGTCAGATCCACCGACGTCAAGCCGGTGTTCTTCTCTGACCACTGCCTCCTGCTGGCCGACTGTCACCTACAGGACGAGCAGCGGGCTGGTAAGGGAACGTGGAAACTGAACACCAAGCTGTTGACCCCAGGAAACATTGAGGAGCTCAAGAGGGATTACGCAGGTTGGAGAACCGTGAAGTCCCTCTTTGAGTCTCCAGCAGACTGGTGGGAAACAGTAAAAGGGAACATCAAGAGGTTCTTCATCCTCAAAGGTGTTCAGGAGGCGAGAGAGAGACGGGGAAAACTGTCCCAGCTCCAGGAAAGTATGCAGAACCTGCTCCTGCTGCAGACGTTGGGGGTCGATGTCACGGAGGACCTCAAGGAGGTGAAGGGCCAGCAAGCCTCGCTCTTTGCCTCGGAGGCCTCCAAGATAATCTTCCGGTCCAGGGTCCGCTCGGTGGAGCAGGACGAGACGTGCTCACGTTTCTTCTTCCAGAAGGTGCACAAAGAGAGCTCCGTGCTCAGCAGCCTGAAGGAAGAAGATGGCTCGGTAACGTCATCTCAGGCTGACATCATGAGGATCAGCAAATCCTTCTATGCCAGTCTGTATGACTCGAAGCCAACCGACAGCGCGGCCTCCAAGTCGTTCCTGTCCTCTATCACGGAGGTCCTAGACGACAGAACACGAGAGAGGCTGGACCAGCCGCTATCTCTGGATGAGCTGACCAAGGCCCTCGAGTCCTTCGAAAAGAATAAAACTCCCGGAAGCGACGGCTTACCGGTCGAGCTCTATTCCGCTCTTTGGGATTTGATTGGCCGGGACCTGCTGGAGGTGTGTGTCAGTATGCTTCGGGCAGGTACCATGAGTGAATCCATGAGGAAAGGCATCATCACCCTCATCTACAAGCAGAAGGGGGAGAGGGAAGAAATTAGAAATTGGAGACCGATCTCACTGTTAAACACAGACTACAAAATCTTGTCAAAGGTCATCGCCAACCGGGTCAGGTCTGCTCTGGGATCGGTGATTCACCCTGACCAAACCTGTGCTGTACCGGGCAGGAAGATCGCTGAGAGTCTCGCACTCCTCAGGGATACGATCGCCTACGTGCAGGACAGGGGGGTGGACACCTGCCTCATCAGCCTGGACCAGGAGAAAGCCTTTGACAGGATATCGCATACATATATGAGGGATGTCCTCTCCAAAATGGGCTTCGGGGAGGGAATCGCTAATTGGATCAGACTGCTCTACACCAACATTGTCAGTGCAGTCTCAATCAATGGGTGGGAATCAGATAGCTTCCCAGTCAGATCTGGAGTCAGGCAGGGCTGCCCTCTCTCTCCTGCCTTGTTTGTGTGTTGCATAGAGCCATTTGCCGAGTCCATCAGGAAGGATGCGAGCCTGAAAGGGGTGACTATTCCTGGCAGTGGGGGTCTGCAGGTTAAGGCCTCCCTGTACATGGATGACGTCGCCGTTTTCTGCTCGGATCCGCTGTCCGTGCACAGACTCATGTGCATTTGTGACCAGTTCGAACGGGCCTCGGGGGCCAAGGTAAACCGAGGCAAGAGCGAAGCCATGCTCTTCGGGAACTGGGCCGACCAATCCTCTATCCCCTTCACCGTCAGGACTGACCACCTGAAGGTGCTGGGTATTTGGTTCGGGGGGGGCTGGGGCGTGCGCCAAGACCTGGGAGGAGCGGATCAGGAAGGTGAGACAGAAACTGGGCAGATGGGAGCAACGGTCGCTCTCCATCGCGGTTAAGAACCTGGTCATCAGGTGTGAGGTACTCTCAGTATTGTTATACGTGGCACAGGTCTGGCCTATCCCCAGAACCTGTGCTGCCGCAGTCACCCGGGCCATCTTCCACTTCGTGTGGAGATCAAAGATGGACCGGGTCCGAAGAGATGTAATGTACAAAGACCGGTGCAATGGGGGAAAAAACACACCCAATGCCACCCTCACCCTGATGGCCACCTTTGTGTGTGGCTGCATCAAGCTGTGCGTGGATCCCCGGTACGCAAACACCAAGTGTCACTACGTACTGAGGTTCTACCTGTCCCCGGTGTTGCGAAGGATGGGCCTGGCCTCGCTGCCGCGGAACGCTCCGAGTAGTTGGACCGTTCCGTACCACCTGTCCTTCGTGGAGAAATTTATCAAGAAAAACACCTTTGACCACAAGTCCATCAGGAAGTGGTCAGCACGTAGTGTCCTTGAGACCCTTCGGGAAAAGGAGAGGGCGGATCCTGTCGAGCGGTTCCCTGAGCAGACTGTCAAAGCCATTTGGCAGAATGCCTCATCGCCAGAACTTTCCAACAAGCACCAAGACATGGCTTGGCTGGTGGTGAGAAGGGCCCTGCCTGTGAGATCCTTTATGCACGCCCGGACTCTCTGCCGCACCGCACACTGCCCTCGAAGCGGCTGCGGGGGGGACGAGACTGTCACACACCTCCTTCTGAAATGTGCCTATGCAGAGGAAGTCTGGAGAGGAATGCAGTGGTGTCTGTCGAGGTTCGTCCCGAGCAGCGCCGTGACGCGGGACTCCGTGCTCTACGGCCTGTTCCCCGGGACGCACACCGAGACGAACATCAACTGTGCCTGGAGGATCATCAACTCTGTGAAGGACGCTCTCTGGGTGGTCCGAAACCTGTTGATCTTCCAGCTGAAGGAGTTGACCCCGACTGAGTGTTGCAGACTGGCACATTCCATGGTCCAGGACTACGTGTTGAGGGACGCACGGAAGCTTGGGGCAGCTGCCGCCAAGGCGCGGTGGGGAAGGACCACCGTCTAACATCTGCCTGCCTAAGAAGAACAGGGGGCCCACGCAGTCATTTGGGCTCCGCTGGCGTCTGAGCTCAATGTAATCGCACCAACCTGTGAATATGAATGATTACCCTGTTTCGATACGTAAAGAAATGGAATGTTTACAGAATGATGACATGTCCAATTGTATAGATTAAATATATATCAATAAAGTATATTTTTGAAATAAAAAAAATTGTCCCAGCCTCCACCACTTCCTCTGGCAGCTCATTCCATACATGTACCACCCTCTGCATGTGCCACCCTCTGCATGAAAAAGTTACCCCTCAGGACCATTTTAAATCTTCCCCTCTCACCCTAAACCTATGCTCTCCAGCTTTGGACTCCCTCACCCGAGGAAAAAGATCCAGGCTATTCATTCTTTCCATGCCCTTCATGATTTTATTAACCGGAGAGTTACCCCTCAGCCTCTGACGCTCCAGGGAGAAAAGCCCCAGCCTATTCAGCCTCTCCCTATAGTCAAAACCTCCAGTCCCAGCAACATCCTTGTACATCTTTTCTGAATTCTCTTAACTTTAACAATATCCTTCCTATAGAAGGGTGACCAGAATTGTACACAGTATTCCAAAAGTGGCCTCACTAATGACTTATACAGCCACAACATGACATCCCAACTCCTAGACTCTACGTCATGAACAATCATGGAGAAATGGGAGTGAGGTTGGAATGGGTGAAGGTGGACCTCCCCCCCCAGCCTCACCCACTCCTACTTAACTTTCTGCCCCCGGCCCATAAGCCCCATTCCTGATGAAGGGCTTATGCCTGAAATGTCAATTCTCCTGCTCCTCAGATGCTGCCTAACCTGCTTTTCCAGCACCACACTCTCGACTTATGACCAATGAAGGTAAGTGTGCTAAATGCCTTCTTCACCACCCTATCTACGACTCGACTTTCAAGGAACTGTGAATCTCCACACCAAGGTCTCTTGGTTCACAAAATCTCCCAAGAGCCCGACCATTATGTGCATAAGTCTTTCCCTGGTTTGCCTTACTAAAATGCAACACCTTACATTTAACTAAATTAAACTCCATCTGCCACTCCTCAGTCCACTGGCCCATTTTATCAAGGTGCCGTTATACTCGGTGATAATTTTCTTCACTGTCCACTACAGAACTTATCTTGCTGTCATCTGCAAACTTACTAACCGTATCTCCTATATTCACATCCAATTCATTTATATAAATGATGAATAGTAGTGGATCAAGCATGAATCTTTGTGGCACACCACTGGTCACAGGCCTCCAGTCCAAAAAACAACCCTCCACCACCATTCTCTATACATCTTAAAGCCAATTATTTTGTATCCAATTGACTAGCTTTCCCTGGATCCCATGTGATCTAACCTTACCAACTAGTCTACCATGCAAAACCTTGTCAAACGCTTTGCTGAAGTCCATATGGACAACATCTACCACTCTGCCTTATCAGTCTTCTTTGTCACCTCTCCAAAAAACTCAAAGCAAGTGCATCATGCTACCTCAAAACAGGTCATTCAGCATTTGTTTGTACAACCATATTGATATACTTCAGCACTTGCAGATTTGTGATATATATATGATCATGCCACAAAATGGTTTGGTGTTTTTGTTTGGATACAGTATAGTTCATTTATCTAAGCACAAAGGGAACATGACTGCCTGTATGATGTTCAGCAAATAAACCCATCAAATAACCTGTAAAGATTGTTTTTTTGATTTGCTTGAACGTCATTGCAGCTAATCAGCTTGCCAGTGAAGCCTTCCATGCATCCAGTTTATTACAGTTGAAGGAAGGAGATTACCTTTAAGTTTCTGCTCCAAAAGGATTGAGAATACAACATTTGTTTTATTGATTTCTACAGACCATTGTGAGAGCATATTTATCTTATCTCCAGTGACTACTTAATATTTTTGGAGGAACACTGCAGGGATTTGTGGCAAAGGTAATTACCAAGGTGAACTTTTAAAATGATATGAAAAAAATATATACTTTTTTCCTTCAGCCTTTCACAAGGTGAGGACACCCTGAAGCATTTATTAGCCATTTACATTTTTTTTGATGCATAATAACTTATGTAATCAAGGGAAACAGCCAATGCTGGTTTAGGAGTAAATATGGCGAAACTGAGGACTGCAGATGCTGGAAACCAGAGTCTAGATTAGAGAGGTGCTGGAAAAGCACAGCAGGTCAGGCAGCATTCGAGGGGCAGAAAATCGACGTTTCAGACAAAAACGTCGATTTTCCTGCTCCTCAGATGCTGCTTGACCTGCTGTGCTTTGCCAGCACCACTTTAATCTAGACTAAGGAGTAAATATGGCCCAGTACAATAGGAGAATTTCCATCCTCATCTTCCCCAATATTATCATACTCCATTGACTAGTCTAAAAAATAAGATCCCTGTAACTATAGGATTTCCATCTGCCTTTGTCTATTTCATTATTCGTTTGTACGGACTTACTGGTACTAATTCTGTGCAATTAATTATCAAACATTCGGCTGGCAGCTACTGGGTAGCTGATACTGTCAATCAGACATTAGGTTAGGAGGTCCCTGGAAATATTTACATTAGTGTTTTCATGATGTCTACCACAGGACAAAGTCTTCGATCACTGCTGCACTCCATTCTAATAATTCTATTATACTGAAATGGATGTACACAGTACTCCATTGGAGAATGTGTTAAACGAATGCAATTAAGCCTGGGGAACAGCTAGCTCTGTCTCCCAAAGGTGATCCATCAAGAAACTGCTTAATTGCCCTGATGTTGCATGGCACCCATTGGCATCGGAATTTTTCTTTTTATATACTCTGCTTGTATCAGTTTGGTAGATCAGACTGTGTACTCAAGTTACCTGACATCAGATAATGTGTTACTTGAGCAGTGGAGGCACACCCTACATCTCAAGATCGCCCATTTCACAACTTGTGTTAAGAGTTTTCTCTTTCCTTTATGGATGAGGTCCATTTAGATAGTGTTATTTTTTACCTCATTTACTTTAGACAAATAGTATTGTAAAAGAAAGATCTACTTTAATATTCAAATAGTCTAAATTTTCATGCTCATTTTTCATAAGCTACTTACTATTATTTCTCAAATTCATACCGTACACCATCTCTGTGGGACGTAGTCATGTTGAAAATATAGCTGTTCAAACCATCCATATTGCATAATTAGGCCATATATTATCTAGATTTACACTGATGGAAATCATAAGTAAATTACCAAAATTGTGCTGTCTAGTCATTTTAGTCTACTTTCACTAATCCATCTTAATTTGTGTTGTATTGATTACTACAACATCTATTTTGTGCTGTTAAATATTCATAAGTGCTAAATAGTACCTATCTAAAATATTTCACTAATGAAGTGGGTCATTTTTCTTGGATGATTCATTGCTTTATAATGGAGGCAAATAAAATTTTAAGCCCCTGACAGGTTACATTTTCAGTAATTTGAAACATTCATAAACCACAATTAAGAACTTTGATGATTATCAAACAAAGAATGGCAGTGTAAATGCCTTGCAGCAAACATCAAACACCCCTCCCATCCCAGTTCTATTCTCTCCCTCTCTTCCACCTTCTTGGAAGGACAGAAGATACAAAGTTTGAAAACAATTATCAATAGATTCAAGACCAGCTCCTTCCCAGCTGACATCAGACTTATGAATGGACCTCTCATATACTAGAGTCGATTTTTCTCTGCACCTTCCCTGTAGCTGTCACCCCACATTCTGCATTCTGTTCTATTATGCTGATGTACTTATACAAGGTATGATGTGTCTGGATTGAATGCAAAACAATACTTTTCACTGTATCTTGGTACGTGACAATAATAAATCAAATCACAATGTCAAATAATTTCTTCACAAGTTGATTTTCTGTTCCTGTTTAGGACATATTTAGAAAACATCTGCTTTTAATTTTGTAAGAAACAACTAATTTCTATATTTGAATGTGCAACAAGGAGCAAGACAGCTTCTCTCCGCAGGCAACTTTGTTAGTTAAAGGCTAAAACAGTGTGCTTTCTAATCTCCGTGGCACTTACTGTCTTTAAAGAAACATGGATAGGCAGTGGGATTGTTTTGACTTATCATTTTAAGAATGCATTACATACAAAATTTTATCTTGTTAGGACTCAACTGGGGTTTATTAATGCAACTGCAAAGTTCATTAAATTGCCATTATCATAATTTATCTTCTCCCTTCTCCCCTCTGCAGAGTCTTCTGATACTTTTATTGAATAATTCCATCTTCATTAGAAACCAGAGATCCTTTGATAGCTTCCAATTTTGTTTCGTTGCCCACCTGAGCTTTTAAAGACATCAGAAAAGAATCCTTTAGCTTCACATCAGAGTTGATGCAGCTCTGCCAGAAAATAGTTTTACATTAATTTGAACATCTTGAAATTGTAAAATGGGGTCTTTTAAAGAAATTGCCCTTAAAAAATAGATGGGTGCAAGAACAGAAAGATCTGTATGTTCAGATACATAAACTGTTGAAGGTGGTTGCGAATTCTGCAGCAGGTAACTTGCCTCCTGACTCCGAGAATCCATCCAAACTTTACAAGTGTACAAAACCATTCTTTGAGGAGAAAGTGAGGTCTGCAGATGCTGGAGATCAGAGCTGGAAATGTGTTGCTGGAAAAGCGCAGGTCAGGCAGCATCCAGGTGTGGTGAAAGGGTTAAAATTGTGTCCCAATACATGTGTGAATCTAACCGAAAATGGAAGGTGTCGCTTAGTCCCGTGTGAATCTTGTTATACACCTTCCCGTGTGAATCTTCTTATCTGTATGTAACCAGAATGGAATGTGTTTTTTAGCCTTGCTCTGCTGTTCACATGAATGTTTATATCTGGAAAAGGGTATATCAGCTGGAGAAGTCTCCAGTTCGGTAGAGTCTGCTCCGGGGTTACGTTTAACCGCCGAGCGTGGGTTGTTGGCAACCGCTCTACGAGAACTGACGGCTCCCAGTTTTGGTAACATGTAGAGTGAGTATAAGCCAGACCCGTTGTAAGTACGAGACTGGTTGTGGGGACACTGCGGGGAATAAAACTATATTCTAGCAGACTCGCCTCTTGGCTGTTTGTTCTGTGTCAGACTACTTTCCTGCGAGCCTGGTCCTTGACCTTGGGAATTTTTTAAAACATTTTGGCGTAGCCGGCAGGATCAATCGCAATTGAGGAAAGATTTTGATACAGAACAATGTTTTGGAAAAAGGCTAAGAAACCAGAGGAACAAACTGTGGAGGTCCTGACCGTCCCGGGATGGCATGGGCCGTGGCATGGCGTGGCAGTTTGTTTGAGAAATGGTGGGGGGCGACCGGAGGACTGGGAGGCCGAGGGCGTAGGAACCCCAGGGTCGCTGCTGTCCACCCTTGAGAGGATCCCAGTCCTGCCGAAGAACCCATTGCCTGGGGTACAGCGGAGGATGTGGGCCTGTGCGGCGGCTTGTAGACAACAGTCAGACAAGCGCCAAAAAGCTGAAGCAGAATTAGCCCTCCTGAAACATGAGCAGGGACTCAGTTCGGGAGATGCCTCTATGTTGAGGCAGGAAATTATGAAGTTAAAAGCTGAATTGACAGCATTAACTGAACTAGCAGGACGAACTATTATGTATTTGTCTGCTAAGAAACGGAAAGAGAAAAGGAAGGTCCCTCGAACCCCGGACCCGGTACAAGTACGGGCGTTTGTAGCCCAGTTAAATAACGGGGATCGGTGGGATATCGATCATTGGGATGGGAACATTTGGGGAGATTTAGATGATCAGTACGAAGAGGACCCACCCGTACTCCAAGCTAAACCAGTGGTTAGGAGAAAGCAGGTTCAGAGACGTCTCCCAGTGCAACGGGAGGTAATGTTAGATGAGAAAGGAAACCCTATACGGAATGAACAAGGGGAGGCAATTATGCATGAATTACCGCGGGCTCAGCCTCCCGCAGAATTCTCTGAATTAACGGAAGACTTCACTACCGATGAGGTGCTGTTTATCACCCAGAAAACCCGACGTAATCCTGGGGAGCCGTTAGAGCTATGGCTAATTCGGCTCCTCGAGGAAGGGGGGCAACAAGTGCAGGTAGACTATCAGGATGCTCCCAAGTTTGGTGGATTAGCAAAGGATGCTGCCATAGACCTGGGGTACCGCAACCAAGCCAAGGATATGGTAATAGATCGCAGTATGGGGACCCTATTTGGGATGTATGCCAGGGCAGTGGCCGAACAGTATCCCTTCCCGTCCGATTGGCCCCCCTTGGAAGGAACTTGGACAACGATTAAGGAAGGGGTTCAGAGGCTAACCCGTTTGTGTGTGCGGGATGCCCTGTTGCTGGGAGTGCTGGACGAGGTAGATAACACAAATGTTAGTAGACAGACTAGAGACCACCTAGTGAAGACTGCCCCCCCCCATTATAAACCACTGTTATTAACCATAATGTTGAGTGGACGGGGAGAAACCCTAGGAGATGCCCGTAGTATGATGAGGGAGATGGGTGGTTTGGGGGATTGGGGACCCACAACCCGTGCTTCTCAGGGGGGCACGGAGGGGCGTCGCCCTGAGGCTCGAGCAGGGGGAAAAGTAAACCCTAATCAAGGAAGTAACCAAGGCCCCTCACGGCGTGCTTTGTGGCAAGCTTTGATACGGGCGCAGGTCCCAGCATCGGAGATTGATGGCCTACCTACACCGGAATTAAAAGACTTATGCAGACGAAAGGGACTGAAGGTGTCCCGGGTAGAGACGGAGTCCCGACCCACTATGGAAGACCTAGTGGAATTACTAACACAAAAATGTCAGACACGGGGTCCGGTTGTTAATGAGCCTCGAAGGGGTAGAACTTCCACTTCCCAGCGGTGGGAATCCTCGGAGGACGAGGAGGAGGAGGAGGTACGGCCTCCCCTCCGAGAGTGTTATAAAGTGGATAGGCGTGGCCGGAAACCTAGTAAGAAAGGCAAGAACAAAGAAGGGCGAGGCAAACGTCTTTACCCAGTGCTGTCTGGGGAAGATGAATGGGAGGAACAATAGGAATCGGGCCAAGCCCCAAGGGTTTGCCCACGAACGAGCCAATGGTCAGCAGACGACATTCGACCTCATGTATCATTGACTATCTATTGGCGCAAATCCGTCCAAACCGTTATGGCTCTAGTGGACACAGGGGCGGAGGCCACCTTAATCTATGGGACGCCCCATAAGTTTAAAGGAACCCCAGTCACGCTGGTTGGGCTGGGAGGTAATCTGATTGAAGGAAGAACAGTACAATTGCCCCTAAAGATAGGTACAATGCCCATTAAAACTTATTCAATTATCATTACACCGGTTAGAGAATGGATCCTGGGAATGGACATTCTGGCCGGTTTAACACTTCACCTCCAACAGGGGAAGTTTGAATTTGGAATCACGAAAATGGCTTTGCGCTGTAGGACGGTGTTAGTGGGAAAGGTTAAGATGGACCCCTTCCCCATCCCGATCGCCGATCGCGTAATAAGTCTTAGACAGTATAGGATTCCCGGCGGACATAAAGAAATATCCGCCACAATTAAGGATTATTTGGAAGCGGGAGTGCTTAGGACATGCACCACGGCGTGGAATAACCCCTTATGGCCCGTACATAAAGCCGATGGGTCATGGCGGATGACGGTAGATTATCGGCAACTAAACCGTCACACTCCGGCCTTGACGGCAGCGGTCCCGGATGCCGTCACTATTATAGGACGAATCCAACATCATCCAGGGGTGTGGTACGGAGTAATTGATTTGGCTAATGCCTTCTTCACAATTCCTATTCCCGAAGATAGGCAGGAACAGTTCGCATTCACTTGGGAGGGTAGACAATTCACGTTCACACGACTGCCCCAAGGATATCTGCATAGCCCTACTATCTGCCACCGGATAGTTGCAGAACACTTGGCTGCCTTTAAAGTGCCTGACGAAGTGATGATCTCGCACTATATTGACGATATGATGATACAGGGGACAAGTCAGAAGCAGGTTCAGGAATTGCTGGACCAACTGGTTCAACATATGCGAGGATATGGGTGGGAGATCAACCCAGCCAAAATCCAGGGTCCCTCACAAACGGTAAAATTCTTAGGAATCGTGTGGAACAAGGGGGAAAGGGAAATCACTGCGAAAGCTAAAAATAAGATTCAGGTCTTTGCCGTCCCTCACACCCAGAAGGACGTGCAGCAATTTATTGGGTTATTCGGATTCTGGAGACAGCATATTCCCCATTTAGGACAAATTTTAAAACCTTTGTATCGAGTTACGAGGAAAAAGGCAGCGTTCGAATGGACGGAGGTCCATCAAACTGCATTTGAAATGGCCAAGCAAGCGATACAGCAAGCTGTATCCTTGGGAAAGATACAGTCAGGACCTGTAGAACTGCAAGTCTCAGCACAGGGGGATTATGCCAATTGGAGCTTATGGCAAAAACAGGAAAGAACCCGTAAGCCACTGGGATTTTGGTCCCGAAAATTACCCCCGGCAGGGGAACGGTATACCTCCTTTGAGAAACAGTTATTAGCATGCTACTGGGGCTTGGTGGAAACCGAAGCCCTGACCATTGGACATGAAGTGATCATGAGAACAGCTATCCCTATTCTTTCGTGGGTACTTAGTGACCCCACTACCCACCGAATAGGAACTGCCCAAGAGAGCAGCATCATTAAATGGAAATGGTATGTGTCGGAGAGAGTGCGGACTGGACAGAAAGGAGTGTCAGTCCTACATGAGCAAGTGGCGGAGGCCCCTGAGGAAGGGGAAAAGCGGTTTGAGGTGATTGAATACAAGGAATCACCCGTTAAGATGGGAAAACGGTATGATGAACTGACCCCGGATGAACAAGCCACGGCTTGGTTCGTAGATGGGTCAGCCCAATGGAAAGCGGGACAGCGTAGATGGAAGGCTGCTGCCTTTAACCCAAAACAAGGCACTACCCTAGAAGAATTAGGGGAGGGAAAAAGTAGTCAGTGGGCAGAATTAAAGGCAGTGCATATGGTAGTCATGCAAGCAGGGGTCATGGGAGTTTGTTTGTTCTCTGACTCGTGGTCAGTGGTTAACGGCATGACACAATGGATGCCAACTTGGCAGGCCAATCAGTGGATGATCCAGAATAGGGAAGTGTGGGGTAAACAGTTATGGGAGGATATATGGGAGAAAGCTCAATACCTGGTCATATACATCACCCACGTAGATGCCCATACCTCTCGAAATGATGTGGAAGCTCTACATAACCGATATGTGGATGGTATCGTCCGAACCATGATGGTGCAAAGGGGCACCTCAGTGGACCTAGCTAGATGGGCACACCTTAAGGCTGGGCACTGGGGAGTGCAAGGAACCTTGCACTGGGCTCGAGACCGAGGAATAGATCTTATGGTAGATGATGTTAAGACTGCAGTAAACCAGTGTGAGCAGTGTCAACATCAGCGGCAGGGAGTGCCCCAACACATGATGGGACATATCCATCGGGGGGATGGTCCGGGACAGAGCTGGCAAATGGACTTTGTGGGTCCCTTACCCTCCTCACAAGGATGTAACCATATATGTACAGCTGTGGACACTATGTCTGGGGTTTTGGTAGCCCATCCCTGTCGTCACAACAATCAACAGGCTACCTTGCGATGTTTAGATTTGATTGAACAATTTTATGGATTGCCCATACAGGTCCAGAGTGACAATGGCTCCCATTTCACAGGAAGGGCGGTAAAGCAGTGGTGTCACGATAACCACGTGGAATGGGTTTATCATGTACCCTATCACCCACAAGCTGCGGGACTTATAGAACGAATGAATGGGCTTCTGAAGTCCTCACTACGAAAAGCAGGAGGTTGCAATGACTTAACGGGTTGGAGGAAGCAACTAATTCGGGTGGTGAAACAAATTAATAACCGCCCATTAGGAAATGGGGTAACACCCTTGAATAGGATGATACGAGTATGTGATACCCCAAAGACTCAGCCTATTAAAATGTGGAAGTTCGCTGAGGAAGCTGATATTCCCGTAAGGGCCACGCCGGCTTCGGCTGGACTGGACCTACGAGCACTAACTGCCCAGACTTTGATCCAACAGAAACCTACGGTGATTAAGACCGGGTTAGGGTTGATTTGTCCCCCTGGAACCTATGGGCATATCCTCCCGCGGTCGGGACTGTCACTAAAGGGGATTGATGTGATGGCAGGCGTAATTGACGCAGACTACCAAGGGGAGTTGGGGGTGATCCTGGTCAACATCACCGCTGAACCTTACGTGATACAGAAGGGGGACAGAATAGCGCAATTGGTCATTAAGCCATGTAACCTTACAACGGTGGAAGAGATGGGAGCTCCCGTTACGGTTACTGAGCGTGGGACGGGGGGATTTGGGTCTACTGACACTAAGGGGGGCCAAGGTATGGGTGCGCCAGACGACCGGCCCCCCCAGGCCGGCCGAAATCATAGCACAGGGGAAGGACAGTCTGGTCACCATTATGTACCCCGGAGACCCGACCTGGGCAAACGTCCCGGCGAACCAGTGCTACTTACGTGAGACCTAAATAATGTTGTAATTGCTATGCACCCGCAGGCTGACCCTCCGCCTTGAACATGGGGTGGTCATGGGGATTGCGACTCCTATTGGCGATGTTCGCGATCGGATGGCCACTCCAGGGCATCGGTATCACGGCCTGGACGCTGGTACCGGTCGCCCGCCATGAGGTGCGGTGGGAGGCCAGTAGCCAGCGACGGACGCAGGACGATTTTACATGTGAACCCGGTCAGCAGTGCGTTGTTCTGACTCTCACCAGCGACTGTCAATTGTACACGTGTGCACAGTGCTACATGCGCCGGGATGGGGAAAAATATGACATATCGTTCATACCGCCTAATTGCACCCTGGTGGTGAATGCCCAAGTCAAGACGTGTTTGTGGGACCGACGCACCCAGACATGCGGGACAACGGGTACTCATTGGAGCGTCACAGCTCGGGGGGAAGATCTGTGGCTGCGCAATGCCACCGATATTCGGAATTGTCATCGATTCATGTGGTTAATAATGGTACTGCCCTCGACGAACGCCCCGTCTGAGGCGTTATTAAACCCCACACGGGGCGGGCCAGCACCGAAGAGGGGTGCCACGGGGGGCGTGCGGTCGCATCGAACACAGTTGGCCCCTATTATGTCAACTTGTCAACAGATGGCCCGGGCGGTACTGCACACTGATGTTCATTGGCGGGTACAGTTGCCCCTCATACCCGAGTGTCATACCAAGAGGCGGTGACGAGCGTGGTACGACACCCTGCTGGGAGGCGCAGGAACTGTTATGGGTATCTCGAATGCCATTGACTCTGAGGTAACCCGTACTAAATTATCTAACACGGGACAGGCCACCTCACAAGGACTACATACTATTGGAAGGTGGATGCCATCCGTAATGATGACTCAAGGAGAGACAGCTGAAATAATGATACGATCTCTGCAATGGGAACTGGATGTCTGGGGCGCCACTCAGGAACTGTTTGAGAACATTACGGCTCAGTTAAATTGGACTGCCTGTCATATTCAAATGTTGCATGCTCAAATACAGAAAGAACGCTTTTTGCGTGTGGTAACATCCCCCAATGTACAGGCGTGGAGAGGACTATGGAATGTATCTGAGAAATTGTGGATGATAACCCATCCAGAGCGAACATGGTGTAACGCAACTATGTGTAACGGATACTTTGTTATCATGAATGTAACCCACACTGTTACGGTCTGTCGATATTATGTATTACCAGTGATTACATCTTCTGGATATTATTTTCTGAAGACAAGGGGACAGTGGTTTAGCCCAGATACCAATATTACCTATGATCTGTCCGCTTGTGAACAGACTGATCAGGGGAAAACTTGCCTACTGATGGACAGGTATCGGGACCCTTGCTTGACTAAGGGAACGGCCCTGTGCGAATGGACTGTTGAGACTCCAAGGGACATGATGTGGCAGATTGGGCCACACACGCTCTGTGTGGCTACCAATAATCCACATCCTATGCTTCCCTCAGCACCGTTCTCGGGATGCCTCTCAAATGTCTATCAATGGCACTGGCAGAATCACACCTATTTGTTGACCACTTATAGCAGTGCTCGCCACTTTACCAAGGTGCAGTGGAAAGTGCTGAGGAATCCCTGGAACATTTCCCTGGATCGGTTTAAGCGGGCATTGGACCGATCCGAGGAGCTTAAGCAGATATTACGAAAGCATCAAACCAATGTCACCAAGGTTACGGTGTCTACCTTTATACATGGACAGGAGGTAGTACATGCTGCCCGTGTAGTGGACGTGGAGTCAGCTCATCATTGGTGGGACATATTGAGTGGTATGTCCTCCACTGCGGGGACATTCCTGTTCCCACCCTTGTCGATCCTGGTAGCGGTCCTGGTGATTTTAACATGCTGTAATGTCCTGACTTGCTTGTATATTTGGCGTGTACGTAGGCGCTTGTTAGAAAGAATACATATGGGCATAATGTAACACATGTATTGGGTCAAGCAGTGGAATGTGGTGTAAAATTATGTCCCAATACATGTGTGAATCATTATGCAACACATGTATTGGGCCAAGCAGTGGAATGTGGTGAAAGGGTTAAAATTGTGTCCCAATACATGTGTGAATCTAACCGAAAATGGAAGGTGTCGCTTAGTCCCGTGTGAATCTTGTTATACACCTTCCCGTGTGAATCTTCTTATCTGTATGTAACCAGAATGGAATGTGTTTTTTAGCCTTGCTCTGCTGTTCACATGAATGTTTATATCTGGAAAAGGGTATATCAGCTGGAGAAGTCTCCAGTTCGGTAGAGTCTGCTCCGGGGTTACGTTTAACCGCCGAGCGTGGGTTGTTGGCAACCGCTCTACGAGAACTGACGGCTCCCAGTTTTGGTAACATGTAGAGTGAGTATAAGCCAGACCCGTTGTAAGTACGAGACTGGTTGTGGGGACACTGCGGGGAATAAAACTATATTCTAGCAGACTCGCCTCTTGGCTGTTTGTTCTGTGTCAGACTACTTTCCTGCGAGCCTGGTCCTTGACCTTGGGAATTTTTTAAAACACCAGGGAACAGGAGAATCGACGTTTCGGGCATAAGCCCTTCTTCAGGAATGAGGAAAGTTTGTCCAGCAGGCTAAGATAAAAGGTAGGGAGGAGGGACTTGGGGGAGGGGCGTCGGAAATGTGATAGGTGGAAAGAGGTCAAGGTGAGGGTGATAGGTCAGACTGGGGTGGGGGCGGAGAGGTCGGGAAGAAGATCTCTGGTTAGGAAGGCGGTGCTGAATTTGATGGATTTGACTGAGACAGGGTGGGGGGAGGGGAAATGAGGAAACTGGTGAAATCAGAGTTCAACTCTGATTTCATCAGTTTCCTCATTTCCCCTCCCCCCACCCTGTCTCAGTCAAATCCATCAAATTCAGCACCGCCTTCCTAACCAGAGATCTTCTTCCCGACCTCTCCGCCCCCACCCCAGTCTGACCTATCACCCTCACCTTGACCTCTTTCCACCTATCACATTTCCGACGCCCCTCCCCCAAGTCCCTCCTCCCTACCTTTTATCTTAGCCTGCTGGACAAACTTTCCTCATTCCTGAAGAAGGGCTTATGCCCGAAACGTCGATTCTCCTGTTCCCTGGATGCTGCCTGACCTGCTGCGCTTTTCCAGCAACACATTTCCAGTACAAAACCATTCTAACAACATACAAGTAATTCAATACCAAATAGGACAAAGTGGCCCACTTGATTGACACCCCATTCACCATAAAAATATACTTCCACTACCTACTAACAAGATGCATTGCAGGAACTCACTAAGGCTCCTTCGACAGCATTTTCCAAATCCATGAACTCTATCACCTTGATAGATGTAGCAGATAAGGTCAGATTTGTTGCCCATCTATATTTGAAAAGGTATATATGCACCTTAGCTTGTCTAAGGGTGCTCATGTAACCATTACCAATTGTAAAAATCTATTTGGTTCACTAATGTCCTTTAGGATTGGAAATTTGTCAGCTGGTTTGGTTTACATGTGATTCTAGACTCTCAGCAATGTAGCTGCTCTTAACTGCTTTCTGAAATTGTCCAGCAAGACATTTAGATAAGGGGCAATGGGAATGGGCAATAAACATTGACATTGCATGAAAGAAAATGTATGTATGTAAACATCATCAACTGCAAGTTCCCCTTCAAACACTTATCATCTTGATTGATGGATAATCAGTGTTACTGTCAAATTCCTGGAAATTCCTCCCAAAAGCACTGTGAATATACCTATACTAGATGGATTGCTGCAGGTGGTTGACCACCTTTTCAAATATAGATGGGCAACAAATCTGACCTTATCTGCTACATCCACAATCAATGGAATAATAAGAGTTGATTAGAGCTTAAAAGCTTGCAGACTCCTTGACTTTTTATAAAGAACCACAGAGGACAAATGCAAATTAGTTCTGCTAAACCTTCATAACAATTGTTTAGGTCTAAACTACCACTTTAGGAAGGACGTTAAAATTTGGAGAGGGTAGAGATTTGACAGAATACCAGGGTTTTTGAACTTAGAGAGATTAAGGAATATGAAATTGCTCCCTCTACCAAGAGAAGGTTAAGCACAGCTTTAATAAAGGCACTTGAATTTAAGTGACGATGCTAAGCAAATATGGAGAAAGAGTTTCCACTGACAGGAGGGCTGGTAATCGCAAATTCAAAATAATTATGACAAGAATGATAAGGGAGAGAATGAAATATTGATACAAAAGATTTCAGCATGTTCCTGGTGACAGGCTGGCTCGATTTCCTAAGGACGTTTGACAGTGAACATTTCAAAGCAAGGTTTTTTTTAGATTAGATTACTTACAGTGTGGAAATAGGCCCTTCGGTCCAACATGTCCACACCGACCCACCGAAGCGCAACCCACCCAGACCTCTTCACTTAACACTATGGGCAATTTAGCATGGCCAATTCACCTAACCTGCACATTTTTGGATTGTGGGAGGAAACCGGAGCACCAGGAGGAAACCCATGCAGACACGGGAGAATGTGCAAACTCCACAGAGAGAGTCGCCTGAGGTGGGAACTGAACCTGGGTCTCTGGCACTGTGAGGCAGCAGTGCTAACCACTGTGCCACCATGCCGCCTAATACAGTTATACAGAAAAAATATTTAAAACAACATAGGGAAAATAATTCAGGAAACTGACTGAGGCAGATCTTGTAACGGCTAGAGCATTTGGTACAAGAAAAGATAGCGGATTCTTTACTGAAATATCAATGGAAGCTGTCAATCCCCAGTTGTCTACCAGCAAACACCTTCCATAAATCAAAGAATGCAGTAATTAGTGTAACTCAGGAGGCTCTGCCAATCTGCTTCTCTGAGAAAGCCTGATGCTTTTGATTCAAAAGGTTTTTTTCTGATAAGACAGATGTCTTCCCTTCAACGGGTTAATCTATTTTAAAATCATCACACATTGCTTTCAATTATTTACATACAACCTTCCATGTCTTCTATTTTTGAAGCTTGCTTCTCAATACACGTTCTTCAAACTTGGGTAACAAGCCTGACTACTTCAACATTGATCTCCTGACCACGATTTGGAAACACTCAAGACCCAAATTAGAAAAGATAGAGTCTCTGAAACAATTCATCAGTTTCAAGTAGTGGTCATGGCGTCCTCTGTGTCAGATCAAGATTTGCACTTAGTATCCAAAGTAACACTTCTGTTGTTCGTACAAGTGTCATGTGATAAAAAGACATCAGTTGTAAACTGATGAAAACATTTAACTTCTCTACATATCCCCAGTCAACTTTCAATGTCATACAATATTTCCCAACAGAAAAGAAGAGTACACAGGATGCTCCTCAGCATTGATCAGTCCAACCCAACAACAATCCAATGATAAAGAAAATCTGGCAGATTACTTAAATTAACTGTAATACTTGTTGAGAGCTCACTGGGATTTATAAGCAAAACATTTTTTTGCAGTACTAACTAGATTTGGCCAGGTGCCTTGGAAAGCAGTGTTTTTACTGAGGTTGTAAAATTCTACAGATGAACTGCAGCTCTTTGCTAAATTCAAAATGGGATGATGTTGGCATATTCTGGAGAATCGTCAATTCTCTTTCACATATACAAGATCTGAATTTAGTGCACTTCCAGTGAGTGCTAAATGAATGATTTTCATTTGAATAGTGAAACTGAGTTAGCTTTAGACTATGACTCTTTTTTATCAACTGAATTATGTATAAATTCAAATTGAATGGCAATGATCTCAATTGCAACCTGACATATTTCTTGTGTATCACGGGTGTATTTTTAATTCGTTCATGGGATATGGGCATCGTTGATTGGGTCAGCATTTATTGACCATCCTTTGTGCATCTTGAGAATGCTGCTTTCTGGAACTGCTGCATTCCACAATTCCATCAAGTAGGGAGCTCCAGGATTTTGACCCAGTTCAGTGAAGGAACAGCAAAGTATGTCCAAATCAGGATATTGAGTTAATGTCACTATGTATGTATTGACCTTGTTTTTCTAGATGCTAGTGGTTCAAAATTTGAAAAGGTGCTGTCGAAGAAGAGTTAGTGAATTTTTGTATCAAATCTGTAGATGCTTCACAATGCTGCTACTCTATCACTGGCAGACAGAATGATGTGTGGATGTGGTGCCAGTTACACTTCTTTGCCTTGAACGATGTTAAGCTTCTGCAGTGCTGCTGGAGCTACACTCATCCAGGCAAGTGGGATCACACTCCAATCCCAACTTGTGCTTTGCCTCTTTACCTCTGGAGTTCAGCTCTCTTGTCCATATTTGAATCAAGGCTGTAATGAGGTCAGGAGTCAGTGGCCCTAATGAAATCCAAACTGAGCACAAGAAAGCAGGTTACTGCTGAATAAGTACTGCTTAATGTTATTGTTCATGACACTTTACTGATGATTGAATGTGAACTGATGGGACAGTAATTGTCTTCTACTTTTAGTGCACAGAATATGCCCTGGCAATTTTCCATATTATCGGGTAGATGCCAGTATTATAGTTGTACTGGGACAGCTTGGCTTGGAGCATGGCATGTCAGGAGCATGTCATTGCCTGAATGTTCTCAGGGCACATAACCTTTGCAGTATCCACCGTCTCCAGTGGTTTTATGCTCATACATAGAGTGAAGTGAATTAACTGAAGACTAGCATCTGTGACGTTGGGGACATCTGGACGAAGCTGAGGTGGACCATCCACTCAGCGCTCCTGGCTGAACACTCTTGCAAATGCTTCTGACTTATCTTTTACAGTGAAGTGCTGGGTTCCCTCATTGTTGATGATGGGATACCTTGGGCTGACTTTACAAATGGATTCCATTTGATGGTACAACACACTAGATTAACAACAGGATGGCACGTAATCAATGATCCAAATTGGTGTATGGACTGATGCTGTCAATATTACGAAATGGGATTTCAAACATGTTAGCTTGACAATGTGAAATTCCATTGACTGTTGTTTAAATACGTGCAATGGCATGGGTTTTGTGCAAATATGTTACATATCGCTCAGCATACTGCCAATGCAGTTAGCACTGAAGAAACCTTACCTCAAGTGTAACTCACTTGTTTATTTGACCTAATGTAATTGCACGTAACAAAATGATGAAGCATTTGTTCTCAGGATGAGCAATGCCAGAAAGTGTGTACTTATTGCTAGCTGTCCGTTTTTCAGTCAAAATAGTTCCTATTTTACAATGGGCAAACTTTACAGATCAGATTCAGCATAATTGAGACATATCCCCGATGGTTCGAGTAAAACGTGTAATCACTCATGTACCATTTTCCAATCAATCAATCAAGAATCCAATATTGCCCAAATGCTCAATATTGTTGAGATTCCACAGATATTTATCACAGCACTGAGACAACTTCCTAACAATGTCTCTGGGAAGCTCTCTTAGAATCATCGAGCTGTACAGCATAGAAACCGACCATTCAGTTCAACCCCTCCATGCCAACCAGATGTCCTAACTAAATCTAGTCCCATTTGCCAGCATTTGGCCCATATCCTTCTAAACTCTTCCTATTCATATACTCACCCAGATGCCTTTTAAGTGTTGTAATTGTACCAACCTCCAAGACTTCCTCTGGCAGGTCATTCCATACACGCACCACCCTCTGTGTGAAAAAGTTGTCCCTTAGGTCCCTTTTATATCTTTCATCCACTGTAGTCTTCTTCCTTCTTAGAGTTTGGAAAGTTAACCAGTCAGAGGCTCTCCATTACACTTGCTCTCCTTTTAAGGACAATCTTAATCTTTATTTCTTTTAGGCCAGATTTATGAACATTTTCCTTTCCAATCAATGATCTTCTCCTTAGATTTGTCCAAAGTAACCTTACAAGTGGACTTCGAAAATCTGGGTGCGAGGTTCCACTGCTATCTTTCCAAAGCACACCAACACATTGTATCTGATGGTAATAAGATGTATGCTTCAATGTCAGATGTGCTCCATATTCTTCCAATAGAGGATACAAAACAAAAAGCTTTGCACTTGAAGAGGGACTCTCTTTCTCACATCCAATCGCTTCTTTGCAATTTTCCATTTTATCAAAACTAATACCAACAGTGTTCCTCAACTTTCTGGTCCAAGCTACAGATAGGAAGTCAATGTCTTCCTTACGATGGCCAATGTGCAAAATCATAAGTAAATTTCATTCTTAACTACCGCCATACAACTGAACTCCTTACTTGGCTCAACCTTTCTGCAAGAATACAGAACTTAAAAAACATTTTTGATGTCACTCAATGGATTTTGAATTTATCTTTTCTTTTATAATCCAAAACTTGGTGGCTCCTGATTTGTTGGCCTCTGTATTTCTCAATAAAATGTTCTGGACTCAGGGGGGCCGCGGCATCTCACACTATAACGAGACAATCATACCTAGGTTTACTAGATGAGAGGAGAAAGTGAGGACTGCAGATGCTGGAGATCAGAGCTGAAAATGTGTTGCTGGAAAAGCGCAGCAGGTCAGGCAGCATCCAAGGAACAGGAGAATCGACGTTTCGGGCATGATTCCTGAAGAAGGGCTTATGCCCGAAACGTCGATTCTCCGGTTCCTTGGATGCTGCCTGACCTGCTGCGCTTTACTAGATGAGAACATGCCATCATCAGTTAACAAAGTCTCAGAGACTCTGATCAAAAGCTTTGTTTCTGTATGCATTTGTTAGCATTAAATTTAATGGTAGCCTCAAGAAGTCATAATAATATCCAAAACATGAACCTTTAAATTAATTGGATGTGAATGTCACAGTTTGCTAATTTAAAACCTTTTTACAGCATCAGTTGCTATTAGCAACATAGCTGGATTGATTCAAAATCAATCATTAGTTTCTCTTGCCTAAAAGCTCATACATTTGCATTAAAATTTACCTTTTTATGAGCAGGTAGCCTTTTGGCAAGAAACTTAAAACAGCATCCATGAACATTTTTACAACACCAATACATTTTGACAATTTCATCTTTATTAGCGAGTTTTGAGAAGATTTGTAGCTCAGGTTGGGTTTTGGTGTAGGTTTGCTCGCTGAGCTGAAAGGTTCATTTCCAGACGTTGCATTACCTTACTAGGTGGACTTTATGCAAAGCAATGCTGAAACTTCCTGCTTTCATCTTTATTGTTCACTTCATCCCAACTGAATATGTTCATGCTGAGGAGTACATTTGATTTATTTATGACTTATTTTGATACAAATAATACTTCAAAGATTTCTGTTGCACTACTACAATCTTTGAAGAGTGTCACCTTCAAAACAAGTCTATGGAAACATTGACCACAAAAACAGCTTTTTATTTCTTTTTTAGCAAGTGGCTGTTGATAATATTGACGGTAGGGAATAGTTATTGAATTTGGAAACACAAGTGAGTTGAACATACATAAAGATTGTTGTTGAACTCCAGGTTTAATGCCAAGAACGTCTCCAATTATATTGATTCATCTCCCCAATTGTCTGAAATAAGTTCTCTTAATTATGCCATTATGCAGGCATCATTACTTTTGTAAGGGAGTGGGGAGGCGATTAAAATTGACTTCAATTCTTTGCAACAGTTTGATTTTTATGAAGTCAAGTGAACTTTTGATGAAATAGCCTGCTATATGAGAAGTTGAGAGTGTGGCGCTGGAGAAGCACAGCAGGTCAGACAGCATCCATACAGCAGCAAAAATCAACATTTCAGGCAAAAGCTCTTAATCAGGATCAGGGATTTTGCCCAAAACATCAATTTCCCTGCTCCTTGGAAGCTGCCTGACATGCTGTGCTTTTCCAGCACCACACCCTCGACTCTAATCTCCAGCATCTGCAGTATTCACTTTCGCCTGCTATATAAGACGACCATAACAATGATCGAATAGAAGAGAAAAGGCCTAAAGGAAATAAATGTCTATATTTGAAATAATTCTTCATTTTCTACACTAAATGATATACTTATGACATTTCAAGATTTTTTTTTAAATTTCTATTTTTGTACTTTGTAAAAGTCTTTGATTTAAGGTTAACTTCTTGCCTGATGTGACAGATGAAACAGGTCCCATAGAAAAAATGGAGCTGGAGTGAGGTTGGGGGTGATGGGTGGGGAGGATGCACACGCAAGTTGAACAACTCTGGGATACCAGCTAGGACAGGAAATGTCAAACATATAGTTGCATGCATTCCAGGACTGTGAATTCATTCACAGACCAAGTGAAAGTTACAGATCCACTGCTTTATCTACAGCAGCTAAGTGATAATGCCTGAATTAACATAGTGAGGGGGGAAGAATGACTTCACTCCTGAGTCTAAGGTTCAATAAATACATGAATTTTTTAAAATTTCACTTTGTCTACAAGCAAATGAAGGAATACTTTGAACAAAAATACTCACCTAAAATTTCCTTCTGATTTAACCTAAAAATGGTATTGATAAATTTCATCATATAAAATCACAATGGGATAAACTGTCAGCCCGAGTCACCCAAGACAGAATGAAAACACACAGAATTACAACAACTAGTAGTAATAATTTTTTGGGTATCGTAGAACATAAATATTGCTAAATAGCAATTTGAAATCAAAGCTTTCTATCTTGAACTCATCAAGACAGTAATGAAAGAAAACCAACTCTAGAAAGAAAACAAATTTAGAAAGAAAACAAATTTTTTTTTCTCATAAGGGCATTTGATTGGTTTGACAATTGTAAGAACAGAAATGCTCTAGCAACAATTAACTGTCAATTTTAATAAACTGATGAAATTCAAAATTAGGCATGTCAACTCCGATTGGTCAGGCATGGTCATATGGTTGCAGCAGGGCTTAGCCATCTCTATAATATCTTTATTGAAAAAAAGTACACGTGGATGTATTCATAAATAACAAGGCTCTGTGAATGTGAAAGAATGTTGATTCCAGCACTTGCAAGCAAGCATGCTAAGTGTCCGACTGAACCTTAAAATTAATTTCCCTTAGTGCAATCAGGATTATTTAATACATGATGTCCAACAACAGCATCATATCTAATATCAGACACCATGTTCGAAGATTTGTAAGCACAGAGCTGGTTGAGCATGGTCAACACAACACAGTCATAATGACATGTTGTATTCACTTTATAGCAGTGCTCCAAATCCAAGTGGACAACGAGCCTCTGAAAGAGACATCGTTCTTGGGGCTAAAAGGATCATAGGTAATAGGAAGAAAGTGAGAACAGAGTACTAATTTAATGTTCAGCCATGATCATATTTAACAGCAGAGTAAGCTTGAAATCCTGCTCTCATTTTTCACCTCTCTATGTAATAGGAGATATTACAGATCCTTGCTTGAAAGGAGGATATACAAAATATAGTACCTGTGAGAATGTTCGTTCTTTACAAAAATCTTCTGATATAAGTCTATAAATAATACTAAAAATACCAGCCCTGGGATTCTGATGACTCAGTAAGTATAAAGAGACTGGTCAGTGCAGTACATAGCCACAGTAACCACAAGATTCTAGGTTCAATCTTCAATCTGAGTGATTAGATCTAAATCAGGACATTAATTACAATTGTTGTCTTTTGGAATGAAGTGCAGTAAAAGTATATTCAATTATAATTTTCCAAAGAGACTGAGATAAATACTTAAAGGGGAAAAACTTAGTACTGCTGCCTCACAGTGCCAGGGAACCGGGTTTGACTCCAGCCTTGGGAGACTGTCTGTCCAGAGTCTGCATGTTCTCTCTCTGTCTGTGTGCGTTTCTGCCGGGTGCTCCGGTTTCCTCTCTCAGTGTGCAAGTTCGTGGACTGGCCGTGCTAAATTGCCCCATAGTATCCAAGGATGTCCAGGCTAGGTGAATTAGCCATGGTAATTGTGGGGTTACAGCATTAAGGTGGAGGTGTGGCTGGATTAGAGGGTCAGTGCAGACCTGAAGAGCCAAATGGCCTCTATCTGCATTGCAGAGATTCAATGATTCTATGAACAAGAAAGAAAGGAGTATTTGAGTAGCTCTTTTAAAAAAAAACTGGTTCAGGTAAAATGGGTCAACTGACTTCCTGCACTGCTGCTCGATTTGATGACATATCCTTGGAGTTCCACTGCTGGGAAGGCAGCACTGAGGGAAGGAAACCCATGAAGGCAAGATTTCTGCTCACTGGAGAGTTGTACTGAATAAGGAAAATCAAGGCTTGTCCATGGGGAGACAGATATAGACTGTTGGCAGCTATTGGTTTCAGTCAATGAACATTTATACAAGGTAGAGCAAAATTTCTGGTGAGCTTAGAGCTGTAACCATTGCCATTCAAGGAGGATACAGAGAAAAATGCTGCAAGTACTGCACAAATAATGCACAGATAGAGCTATTCACATGACCGTCCAAAGCTAATCCTCGACATTCCAATGCTTTACATACAACTGGGGGAAGGCAACTATGCTTTCTGCAGTTGTAAGGCAGCCTTCCAATACAATCCTGTAGCATTTTTCAAATGAAAATTTGGAGCAAAGATTAATTTTCTGAAACAAGCACATTTCTGATTCCAGCTTTGCCTCATATATGTTCATAAATCAGGGCTAGATTTGACATCACAATTTTTGCCATGATTATATTTCTGCTTTCTTCCTTTCCTCACGGGAGCATCATTGGAATAAAAATGTGATTCAGGACTGAAGTAGCAGTACCATCAGCTCACAACAGAAATTAAAACAGCCTGGTTTTGAATTGCTGCAGTTTTATTGGAACGGTAGGCAAAGTCAGTTCATAAGCCCTTCCCTTGCCTATCGGTTACTTCTGCGTTCACCTGACGTTCAGTTGCAGGTTTGTGAAGGTATCAGGAGTTGACAGTTCCAGATTCAGTGATGATACTGGGGATGGGACATGCAGGAGGAAGGAACCATCATCATCATCATCATCATATGTTAAACACCAGGATCCACATTCTTAACAATGGAATATTAAAGATAACTACCATTCTCTAAAACAGAAGGAATACAAGTGGTTAAATAATTGCACACTCGACTGTTAAAGTTAATACAAACATTCAACAAAAGCTAAATATGCTTTGATATATTCATTGGTGCGGGGAGACGACGTGGGAAGAGAGAGCGAGAGGTGGGCTTCAACAAACTACCCTCAGGGTATAAATAAATATAGCTTTCAATTCAAGTATCAACCCAAGTGTCAACAGAAATTTATAAAGTATTTAACACAACAGCATTATAACAAGAAATAATGCTAGGATCATTTGCAGAATTTTTTATACCAAAAAAATTATGTTCCACAGATAATGCTACGTTCATCAAAATTATAAATATTTGCTGAACATAGAGGAAGTGAGAGTCTTACCTGGAGCCCTGTTTATTTCCACATCAAAGTAGCATTGCGGGTGGTTCTTCACCCCCATCACGGTATACACTCTGTGTACACCTAGGTCAGAACAAAGAGCAGGTTGGCAAGATTGTAGTATTGATATCCGATCTGAAACTCAAAGCTGCTTTGCTATAAAATGAGGCCTTCAAGTGAAGCCCTACAAGCATCTATTCTCTTTCCCATTGCTCCCCATCCCCACCACCCCCACCTTTTTGCTGAACCAATTCTGATGCAAGCAAAGGCAACACATCCCCTTCTCTTTATGCTCATGCCTGGCAGCATATGAATGAACTGCTCAAAGGAGGTGGGGATGGGGAATGAACATACGACTCTGCGAGAGCTTGAGAGATTTAGATTTACATATGCAAACTCATCTGTTTCAAATAGCGCCCCTACCAGCCTATTAAACAAACACTTCAAGACAATGTTCTGTAATTAAAGCAGATTAGTAGAGAACTGGTAAAAAAAAAGGAAAAAAACCTCAGAAATACAGCACAATTTTTTTTGTAATTATAAAACCTACACAAAAGTGAAATCAGGTTTAAAAATATTTCATAAAATCTGCAGAATAGTTAGAAATAGGAAGCTTAAATACAACCGGAACACAGTTTATTTAAAGCATATTTAAACAGACTACAGTAAACAATGCTCTGCTCCCTTTGGGTATTACTCACGTTTTCATAAATTCATTCCTATGAAATAGGCTGCCATTAAAAGCTTCCTAGGAGATTTACAAGTTTTTTTCACTGAGCTGCACCAAATTGCAAAGCTGACAAGTTATTTTTGTACTGGTACCTGGGACTACGAGAGAATCAGTGCCCGTGCACCATAACCTGCTTTTGTACTGACTGTGGAAAGATCTCTTGTGTCTTGTGTTGCAAACTTGTACAGTAGATTTCCAAAAATGGGGTTAGAATTTTACTACATGAAGCACATTGGAAGAACTGACCTGAATAGTCACCATTGGCCTGCAGCATTACTGAAAAGAAACCCATGCATGTTTTCTGATTCTGCTCTGCACCCTCTCAGGGGTATGTTCTTTGTACAATACTGTTGTGCCACGTGTAATGTGCCAACGATAAGACACAATTGAGATGAAAATACCAACTGTGCTGCTATAGCAAAGGCAACACTATGAAAACCACATCATCAACTTAGACAAGTCCACAGTGAAGTACAGTCTTAAAAATATGTTAAGACAACTGAACCCGATCCAGTGCTTACGTATCATGCCCATCCAATTGGACAACTGCAAAGGACAGAGAAAATAACCAGATATGTTTGCTTACTGTAGCACCCCGTTTCTAACCAGCCAACAGAAACCTTCCCTGAGACAGATGCCCTTGACACCACTGCAACATGGCTACAATTATATAGCACCTCTAGTGGAAGTACTGCGATAAAAGGACTCATCCAATATAATATGAATATTTTTGCAATGTAATCCCTTTAAAAGCATCTACATTGAGGAAACTGGATAGAAAGAAAACAAAAGCTACACAACCAGAATTTGAGAAATATAGTAAACAGATAAGTGCATTATTTGGTATAGACCCTCTGAGCTTTGAGTTTTGCATTCCAAAGAAGCAGGCCTGCTCACTGTTAATCAGCCTATATTGTACAATGACCTGAACAAAACATGTGAAATAGGACCTGAGCCAAGCATAGGTTTCTCTCAAGATGGGACTAATTTTATGTCCAAGCTTGAAAGACTGTACAGACCAAACAAGGCAACATCTTCTTGTCACCCACTTAACTGTTTCCAACCCTTATCAAACAACAATGCACACCATAAAGTTCTTTAGAATAACGGGAGCAAAGTTCATGAGGGTTGCTTGATGAAACCTGGTTTGTATTCTTGAGTTCACAACACATAAATGAAAAGACTTGATAGAGCACATGCTGAGGAACAGAGAAGCTTGAGGAGGCAGTGACATAGTGGAAATGCCACTGGTCTAGTAATCAGAGCCCTGACTAATGTTGAGACCATCGCTTCTAATCCCTTCATGGTAATTGATGAAACTGGAATACAAGGGTAGATCATAGGAACCCCTCTGGTTCATTAGAGAAATAAATCTGCCTCATTACCTGGTCTGGACTACTTGTGACTCTTAGTCATAGAGTCATAGAGATGTACAGCACGGAAACAGACCCATCAGTCCACCTCGTCCATGCTGACCAGATATCCCAAGAGAAAGTGAGGACTGCAGATGCTGGAGCTCAGGATCGAGAGTGTAGTGCTGGAAATGCACAGGTCAGGGAGCGTCCGAGGAGCAGGAGAATCGAGGGCATAGGCCCTTTATCAGGAATGAGATTTGTGGGTCGGGGCTGAGAGATAAATGGGAGGAGGTGGGGTTTGGGGAAAGGTAGCTGAGAAAGCGATAGGTGGAGGAAGGTGATGGGGAAGTGATGGACAGGTCTGGAGGCTTGGGACTGGGATAATTGGGGAGGGAGGGGGGGGGTGGAAAATGAGGAAGCTGTTGAAATCCACATCTATTCCGTGTGGTTGCAGAGTCCCAAGGCTGAATATGAGGTATTCCTCCTCCAGGCATCAGGTGGTAACGGTTTGGTGATGGAGGCGGCCCAGGACCTGCATGTCCTTGACAGAGTTTGGGGGGGGGGGGAGGGGGGGGGTTGTTGACGTGTTCAGCCGCGGGGTGGTGGGGTTGGTGAGTGTGGGTGTTCCAGAGATATTCTCTGAAATGAACCGCAAGAAGGCATCCTGTCTCCCCGATGTAGAGGACACTGCACCAGGTGCAACGGATGCAGGAGATGACACTGGCAAAGGTACAGGTGAATTTCTGACTGATGAGGAAGGACCCCTTGGGGCTTTGGACAGAGGTGAGGAGAGTGCTGTGGGCGGAGGTTTTACACTTCCCGCGGTGGTAGGGAAAAGTACCAGGAGTGTGGTGTGGGCTGGTGGGGGGAATGGACCTGATGAGGGTGTCGTGGAGGGATGGTCTTTTTGGAACGATGATGGGGTGGGGAAGGAAATATATTTCTGGTGGTAGGGTCCGTTTGGAGATGGTGGAAGTGGTGGAGGATGATGCGTTGTATGCAGAGGTTGATGGGGTGGAAGGGGAGGACCGCGTTTGAGGGGGAGGGGTGGATTCAGTCCTTGTTGAATTGGGAGGAGTGGGTGGTGCATGAAGTGGAGGAAGTGAACTGGAGGGCAACGTTAACCATGTAGGAAGGGAAGTTGCGATCATGGAAGAAGGCGACCATCTGGGACTTTGAGGAGGAATTGGTCATTCTGGGAACAGATGCGGCAGAGGCAGAGGAATAGGGAATAAGCAATAGCGTGTTTACAGGAGGTAGGGTGGAGGAGGTGTAGTCTAGGTAGCCGTGGGAGTTGGTGGGCTTGTAGTATATGTCTGTGGTTAGTTGGTCGCTAGAGACTGTGATGGACAGGTCCAGGAAAGGGAGGGAGGTTTCTGAGATGGTCCAGGTGAATTTGAGGATGGGGTAGAAGGTGTTGGTAAAGTTGCTGAACTGTTCAACTTCCTTGTGGGACCACAAGATGGCACCAATACAGTCATCGATGTAGCAGAGAAACAGGTGGGGTTGGTCTAACTGTGGAAGATGGACTGTTCCACATATCCGACAAACAGCAGGCATAGCTGGGTCCTATGTGGGTGCCCGTGGGAAGTGGGAGGATTGGAAGGATTGGAAGGAAAATTGTTGAGGGTAAGGTCCAGTTCAGCCAGGCGGATGAGGGTGTCAGTGGAAGGGTACTGGTTGGGTCAGCGTGAGAAGAAACAACTGAGGGCTTGGAGACCCTTGCCATGGTGGATCGATGTGTATAGGGACACAACCAGATATCTTAATGCAATCTAGTCCCATCTACCAGCACCCGGCCCATATCCCTCCAAACCCTTCCTAATCATATACCCATCCATATGACTTAAATGCTGTAGTTGGACCAGCCTCCACCGGTTCCTCTGGCAGCCCATTCCACACATACACCACCCTCTGCGTGAAAAGGTTGCTCCTTAGGTCTCTTTTATATTTTCCCCCACTCACCATAAACTTATGCCCTCTAGTTCTGGACTCCCCCACCCCAGGAAAAGACCTTGTCTATTTACCCTATCCATGCCCCTCATTATTTTATAAACATCTATAAAGGTCATCCCTCAAACTCCGATGCTCCAGGGAAAACAGACCTAGTCTATTCAACCTCTCCCTGTGACTCAAATCCTCCAACTCTGGCAATGTCCTTGCAAATCCTTTCTGAACCTTTCAAGTTTCACAACATCCTTATCTGCCCTCTGACATGGCCTAACAAGCCAATTAGTTGTATCAAATCACTACAAAAAGTCTAAAGCGAGTAATTAAACCAGATGGACCACACAGCATCAAACTAAGCACTTGAATTACAACAGCAAGCCCATCCAGCCTTGTCAACTCTGCAAAGTACTTCTCACTGACATCTGGAGGATTCTGCCAAATTGGGAGAGCTGTCCCACAGATGAATCAAGCAACTGTCTAAAAGGTTGTAGGTTCAAACTCTATTCCTAATACCTCAGCACAAAAGACCAGAAACTCTAAGATTCTTCAATGGGTGCCATTTTCTCTGCTTCCCCATGGGATGTTCAGCAGATACTGAATGGTACTGACGGTACGGTGGCATAGTGGTTGGTACAGTGGTTAGCACTACTGCCTCACAGCACCAGAGACCTGGGTTCACTTCCTGCCTCAGGCATCTGTGTGGAGTCTGCACATTCTCCCCGTGTCTGCATGGGTTTCCTCCGGGTGCTCCGGTTTCCTCCCAGTCCAAAAACGTGCAGGTTAGGTGAATTGGCCATGCTAAATTGCCCGTACTGTTTGGTGAAGGGGTAAATGTAGTGGAATGGGTTTGGGTGGGTTGCTCTTCGGAGGGTTGGTGTGGACTTGTTGGGCCGAAGGGCCTGTTTCTATACTGTAAGTAATCTAATCATTACAGAAAAAAGAAATCCTCATCATGCCAATCATTTTATGGGACACATCACAAAAGCAACAGATCGTTTTAGAGCACTGAGAGGCAGAAACATCTAAATTATTTATAATTTAGGGGATTTAATGTGTCTACTTTTACCAAACATATAGACATGCAAAGAGAAAGCAACTACAGAAAGAATTAACAAGCTGGTGTCACCTCAGACATCTGCTATTGCAATCAAGCAGCAATTTATAACTTTATGTCTCATACATTTGAACAAAGAAAAGCAGATTACTAAATACCATTTCTTATGCATGACACTTCTCAGAAAAGCACTTGACTTCCAATGTTCATTGTAAAACTGGTGAGTTAATAAACTGGTGAGTTTGCTTCCATCTTCTAACTTGTGACACAGATTGCCCTCACATGTTCAACAGCAGTTTTCACTTTCTAAAAAAAAGCCTTTTTACAGAAACTTTTGTTCATTTCTTTATAAAAAGAGAGAGAGAGAGAGAGATGCTCATCAGCAGTGGGTAGGTCTTATGGAAAGTAAACTTAAAAGCAAGCTCAAGTAAAATGAAAAGTGAGGATAACAAACACTTTTTAAAAATTCCACTTTTTTTTCTCATGGTGGTTAAATTACCTACCCCTCCTAGAGAAGAGAGAATTTATTACAGTTGGACTTCGATTCTGAACATAATTCTTCGACTACAATTCCACCCAACCAGATATTTATTTGGAACTTCAGGTTCCCTCTGCAAACTTAAGAGGTTCATTATGATTTCTGTAGCCTTTAATGCACAGGTAACAATGATCTGCACACAAACTATTTCTACTTTAGTCACAAAATTAATCTTTACAACTCTGGAGAGCACTGACTTAAAAAAACAACTAGCAGTCAAATGCAGCATAACCGAAAAGAAAAAACTTACTCGGCTTTAAATAATTTCATCAAACCCTTTAAATGAATCAACGTAACATGCAGTGTTCCAGTGATTGAGGGCTCAGATGGCACTAACTATTGAACAAAGTGCCATCAACATTATGCCCTCAGAAACATACATATTTGACTCGGGCACCACAGTGGGCTATCAATGCCAATCTTCATCTGCCTCACAGTCCTCAGTGAGCTCCAACTTCAATCTTTATCCTCTTCCCGGGCTTCACATACAACTCTGGAGTCAATAATCATCCACTCCCCACTCGCCAGTGCGGCGACAAAGTGAATGGCTTGAGGGAAAAATCAAGCATTTATAAAGAACTGTTACTGGCAGATGACCAGTCATTTAATGAGCTGAAGATCCTCCCCTTGTGCTTATTTCCAATATGACAACACATTGGACACTCGGACAATAACCAATAAGAAGATATATCTGTATCAGAGAGTCTGATGAAGCCTTTGCTTGTTACAGCATTTATATAAGATACAATGCACATGTAGATAAAAACAAGTACTTCGAAACATTTACAAAATGGTTTCACAAACATTGCATTAACCAGTTGGAGCATTAGATTCAATTTTACTGTAAAGTTACTACTACTCAATTTTTGCTTCCTTTGGCACTTAAACAAAAGGTTGCCATACTCAAGGAGTATACTGTCAAAATACAGTTATAAAATTTTGAGTTTTGAACTCATGTTGAAGTATTTCCAAATGAATGCAGGCTTAAAACTGCAATTGTGCTTACTCTGCTACTCTCAGTGTTAAAATGTACACCTTGTGCTGCCAACTTTAACCCAGCTGCACAATAGATACAAAACCAAATCCGTACCACACAAATTGACAGATTATAAACCAAAATGTACATAGCAGACAATAGATGTCAACATCATAAAGTCAAAAGCAGAAAGCTGTACAACTGCATTATCACCCTGGAAGGGTCCAAGAGAATTAAGATAAACAGATACTGAAGATGGCAGGGGGTGGAAAAGGAAGAGCAAGATCAGAGGCAGAGCAAGAAAGGGAGAGGGAAAGTGAATTTGAGAGGATTGAGGTGTCAGGGGGGCAGTTGAAGACAGAAAGAGGGAGAATGTGAGAGAATTACATATATGTTTGAGTGTTATGAAATGCCTTGACAGGTTTTAATATGCTCTTTTAATGTGTAGTCCAGAGAAATGGAGATAGAGGAGAAATGACAATGCTTACTCGAAATATGCAAGAATTATTTACTAACTCAGCTGACAAGTTGAATGACTGAAAGTTCTGTGTTACAGTGTTTTCTGTGCAATGCTGGATGTTGTTGCAACAAAGGAGCAGCAAAATTAATTGAACTTCTCAACCTTCTGGATCACAAGGAACTTTTCCCAACTTTCTTGTGAAAGCATCACATTCTCTACATCCTGTTGCAGCTCCACCCTAATTTACACCAATCTCATCCCTCATTTCCTTTAACTTTAAAATCACTTCTTGTTAAAATTCTATAGTTTCTGGGCATTACACTTCAGGAAGTTCAAAAATTATCCCTAAAAAAATGTTTTGTGTTTACCCAGTAGTGAGCAACTTGAATATGTTTTTCAGGATTGTACACGATTATGAACAAGACATGGCCTGCTCTGAAGCAGAAAATAGTACAAACACAATAAAAAGTTAATGCAGCAAACAGACATGAAACAAATTCAATCCATGGTGAGAATCTAAAATCAGGACTCAATCCCTTCAGAAATAAATAGCATTTATAGCGCCAGTCCTTTAATCAGTTTATAAAGTGCAACTGAAAATGACCAGAATAAATTTCCCAATTAAAGCTGGCAACTGTAAACTTAAAGACAGAGAGAGAGAGACAGACAGAGAGACAGACAGAGAGACAGACAGAGAGACAGACAGAGAGACAGACAGAGAGACAGACAGAGAGACAGACAGAGAGACAGACAGAGAGACAGACAGAGAGGCACAGTCGGAATGTACCAGCACTGTGGGTGCACCAACAGCCAAGGATTTCAGTGGTTCAAGAAAGTAGCAGACCATCAAACATATTGGAGAAGGGCATTAAATAATGGCCCAGTCAGTGATGCCTAAATCCCATGAAAGAAAGCAAACTCCAAGGAAAAATAATCCTATAATTCACTGAACCTCATTCAAGTCACTACTTACTCGAATAAAGTATCTCTTTCCAACTAAAATCACAATTCCATAATCAAGAATGGAGCAATTCACAATCAGTTTCTTTTGGAGAAACTTTCTCTATAAACACCAAATGGGAATGATATACCTTGCATATGATATGAGCACAAGGATATCTATCATATCCTCGGGCAAAAACATATGCCAATGGAATCAGAAATAGAAATTAATTTCAAAAGTAAATCAATGTTAACTGACTACGAAAGCACTCGTAGAAATATCAGATTACAAAACATTGGTGTAAAGGAATGCAAGAATGCAAATTAAAGGAGTAGGCCATTTAAAAAAAAGATTAATTCACAGGTGTGGGCTTACTGGCTCGACCGGAGGGCAGTAAGAGTAAAATATATTGTTGTAGGTCTGAAGTCACCTGCAGGCCAGACCAGGTAAGGATGGCAAATTTCCTTGCTTAGACATCATTAATGAACCATAGGGGTTTGGCCCTGACAATGACAGTTAAAATGGTCTTTACTTAATTCCAGACTTACATTGAGTTCAATTTTTTTTAAATTTATTCAATTCAGATTTCAATTTATTGAATTTTTACTGAACTGAATACTGGCACGGTGGAACTTTACCTGGGCATCTGAATTAATAATCTAGTGATGATACCGCTAGGCCATCACCTCCCTTTAGTCTGTCTTTTAAAAAAAAACTTTTATGGAATGCAGGTTATATCAAAATTGTGTGGCTTGCTTCACCATCTTAGACAGCTGTGAAGAGTCAAACCCAAATGTTATAGGTCAAATGGGTAAAGATGGCAGATTTCCATCCTGGAAGGCCATTTAGTGAACTAGCTGAGTTTTACAATAATCGATGGTAGTTTCATGGTCACGATTACCGAAATGAGCTTTACATCTTAGAATTATTAATTAAATTAAATTCCACCAACTGCCACGTGAAATCTGAATTCTCGTCCTCAGAATGTTAACTCTGTGCCTCTAATAGTCCAGATGTTACCACTATACCATCATCAACTCCATTCTTTACCATTCAACTCCCTCCTCACCACACCAACATATCACTAAAAGCTTTCAGTTCTCAAAACGCTATTGGTGTCTGCCTCGATGTCTCAGCATCCACAGCTCTCTATAGTAAGAAACTTTAAAAGGTACAACTTTTTGAATGAAGTAGTTTCTATTCCCTCTCAATCCTAAATGGACGATTCCTTATTCTGAGTCTGTGACCCTGGTCCTCGTCTTTCCAGCCTGGGGAAAATCCATTAAGAATCCATGGTGAAGCTTCCTAAAGATTTTATGTTTAAATCAAATCATTTACCAATTTTTTAAATACCAGATTAGACTAGGCCTATACTCTCAAGTTGTCATCTTACCAAGACTGCTCCCACAATAACATGTAGACAATTACAAACTTAGATAAATTATTTGCCAAGCTGTGGCCTTAGTAGGTACAGGAGCCATAGTATCATTAACGCAGGCACGATACTGAAAATGCTGAAGGCTGAACCAACGAGATTTCTGGGACAACTGATGATTTACTACTATCTTTCAGATATAAAATACAACATTCTTACTTTAGGCAATAGATTCGAAGCAATCTACATTGCATCCAATTTCATGCTTGCAAATCATATTCTCTCATCTGATAGGAGTAAGTCTACAGTCTCTCTCCCTCTCAGTGAACAGGCATCTAATTGCAATGCAGAACATGAATTGATTTAGGGAAATCAAATGGGATGGAGAAATGGTGAACAAGATCAGATTGCTGTCTTAGTTTTCAGAGTCCATTAGAAAATGTAAAATGCTGTAAACATGTAGGTTAACCAGCATCAGTGAAGACAGGCAGACATTTCTGTTTCATATACATGTCCACAACTGAAATATTAACCTGTCTGTTCTCTCCACAGATAAAACCTGATCAATTGCCTGGAAGGACACAGAAAATTAAAAGCTCAGATGCCTGAGAAGAGGGGCCCAGAGAAATCAAGCACCTGCGTACTGTCTTCCTTCGTAGCAAATACAATGGTGTGTGCTCTGTCAGAGTGGGACACCTGAGCCACACCAGGTGATGTGTAACACACATTTTACCACCACAGCCCAAACCATTATCCTGAGAGAAGGAAGGTTGCCACCTTCCCAGTATTTACTTGCAATTTCCAACATAGAATCACAAGGCACCGGAGGCCATTTGGTCCAACATGCCTCTACTGGCTCTCTGAAGGAGCAGTCCAGTAATTTTTCCTTTTTAAGCAGTTCTCTGCAATATTTGCATTTTTGTGTTTTTCCACTCCAAACAGTTGCATTCCTTCAGTAACTTTTGTATTGCAGTACCTGGAGGGTTTCAATGCTTCTCCTGAGCAACCAAAACAATTTTTCTTTTAAAACTGCACAGTTAGATTACTTACAGCGTGGAAACAGGCCCTACGGCCCAACAAGTCCACACAGACTGCCGAAACGCAACCCACCCAGACCCTACATTTACTCCTTCACCAAACACTACGGACAATTTAGCATAGCCAATTCACCTAACCTACACACTTTTGGATTGGGGGAGGAAACCAGAGCACCCCGAGGAAACCCACTCAGACACGGGAAGAATGTGCAAACTCCACAGACAGTCACCTGAGGTGGGGATTGAACCCGGGTCTCTGGCGCTGTGAGGTAACAGTGCTAACCACTGTGCCACCGTGCTGCCCACAAACTGGCTGTTCTTCACAAGGATGGCAATTCTGGTCAACCTTACACTGGTCTTTTAATTGCAAAAATTGAATCATGGAAAAGAATGTGCATGATGTGAAAACGGGGATATGGCACTAGTTGAATTACTCAAAGTTGGTACAGACACAACAGGACAAATGGCCTTCTGCACTGTAAAGATTGCTTGAATGTTTCTGTTATGTTTCCGACTGAATACTCTGCACTTCCTTAGGCCCAAAAATAAAGTTGTGAAGATGTTTTGCTATCATTTTACAGTCATTTATAGTAATCTTCGAGATGCCTTTCTAAAAAAAAAAGCTTTCAATGGTTTCTGTTAACTGCATCTTTCAAAATCATTAAATGGTTGTCAGCTGCAGTTACCTGAACACATTTTCCAATTAGAATCTTTCTCTAGTCAATTTCCCACTAATATCAAGTACATGTGAAAATAAAAAATTGTTACTATTTTGCTCCTGCACACAGTGGTTTTATGCAGAACAAGGTCAGAATGACCAGCAGTGTTAAACCATATATTACTCTACCCTGCCCATTCAACTTGGCTAAATGACAAGCACAATTCACAGGACAAACTAAAATGAACCTAAGAAAATCGGCGTTTCAGGTCAGGGCCCTTCATCAGGAATTCATTGGGCTCCAGCCCGATAGGTCTGTTTTCCTCCTCCTCAGATGCTGCCTGACTTGCTGTGCTTTTCCAGCATCTGCTGACCTCACTGTCTCCTAAAATGAAGGTAACTTGTACCTCAATCCATTTTCCACATGGAGATACAAATGAAGCAACATCTGGAAGTAGAAGACTTACTTATGCAGCTCCTTTCATGATCAAAAGTAACCTCAAAACACTTAGTTCATTAACAAAACCAGAAACTGGTGAAACTCAGCAGTACTGTGGAGAGAAAGCAGAGTTAATATTTCCAAGTCTGCTGACCCTTCTTCAGTACTGATAGGAGCAAGGAAAGGCTAGTATACATGATAAAGACACGGTGGGTTGGGGTGATAACTGAAGACAAGAGCCCAGAGGGACAGAAAGATAGGTAGGTCAACAAGGGAATTAGTAATGGTAAGCCAAGGAGGAAGAAGAGCTGATAATGGGGACTGTATGAGTAGGTGAAAATGAGTTGGGTGTGCTGAAAGCAGCTCATATGATGACAGGGCCTAGGATGTGGAGGTGGGTGAAGGACATAGAACGAGATGTTAAGGCCCTAAAATAATTGAAATCAATACTGAATCCTAAAGGCTGCAGAAAACGAGATGCTGTACTTCCAGCTTGCACTGAGTCTCACTACAACAGGCCTGAGACAGAAAAGTTAGCTCCGGAAGGTGTTGAAGTGGTAGGTGTCAGGAAGCTTGGGGTCATTTTTGGAGACAGAATACAGGTGCTCCACGAAGTGCTAGTCCAATATATGTTCAGTATTCCCAATGTAGAGGAGACCATATTGTGAGTGGCAAATATAGTGGACTAGACTGAGTGAAGTTCAAGTAAACTGCTGCTTCACCTGGAAGGTTTGTCTGAGGCCTTGATAGGGAGGATGGAAGACGTAAATGGGCAGGTGTTACACCTTCTGGGAATGCAAAGGAAGGTGACATGGGACTGTTGGGAGGTGTTAGGAGTGGACCAGGGTGTTCTAGAGGTCTACTAGTTCATTACATTCTTTTGAATTGTAGTCAATGTATGGAATGCAAACAGCATATTCCATGCAGTAAGGTCCCACAAACAGAAATAAGATAATAAAAACAGAATGTGCTGGAGAAACTCAGCAGGTCTAGCAGCATCTCTACCAGATTTGCCAACGTTCTCTGGCATTTTCTGTTTTTATGTCAGATTTCTAGCATTCACAGTAGCTTGCTTTTGTCTGAATATAATGAATAAATGATTCTGTGGTGCAGATCGAAATTGGCATGTATGATATGGTGTGCACCAGAGACATGGATGCAAGGAGATCAGGACTAGGAGCTAAATATTCAAGGACATACATTGAAAAGACAGGCAGGTTGGGAGGGGGGAGAAAGAGAGAAGAAGGTTGCCTTATTGGCAAGAAATGAAATTAAACCAATAGCAAGAAAATAAAGTAGGGTCAGATGATGTAGAATCTGTGTGGGTAGAGTTGAGAAACCACAAAAGGTTAAAAAAGAACATAATGGGAGTTATGTACAGGCCTCCAAACAGTAATCAGGATTTGGCCACAGGATACATCAGGTGATGCAAGAAAAGGTACGTATGCAAGAAAGGTATGTAAGAAAGGCATGGTTACAGTGATCATGGGGGATTTTAATGTGCAGGTGGACTGGGAAAATCAGGTTGGTAGTGGTTTGCAAGGAATTTGGGGAATGTCTAGGAGATGGCTTTATAGAGCAGCTTGTGTTGGAGTCCATTAGGCAACAGGCAGTACTGGATTTAGTGTTGTGCAATGTGACAGACTTGATAAGGAAGCTTAAGAAGAGGGAATCCTCTGGAGGCACTGATCATAATATGATAGAATTTACTCTGCAATTTGAAAGGGAGAGGGTGCAATCAGATGTAACAGTATTACAGTTGAATAAAGGCGATTACAGAGGCAATGAGAGAGGTGCTGACCAGAGTTGAATGGGAGAGGAGCCTAGCCGAAAAAGAAAATGGAACAGCAATGGTTGGAGTTTCTGCAAGTAATCTGGGAGACACAAGAAAAAATTCATCTCGAGGAAAAAGCAGACTAAAAGGAGGATGAGGCAACCGTAGCTAACAAGGGAAGTCGGGGTAATATAAAAGCAAAAGAGAAAGCATATAATATATCCAAGGGCAGTGTGAAGCCAGAAGATTGGGAAGCCTACAAAAGACCACCAGAGGACAATGAAAAACGAAATTAGGAGGGAGAAGATTAAATATGAGGGGAACCTATCCAGCATTATTAAAGAAGACAGCAAGAATTTCTTTAAATATATAAAAAGGGCAGAAGAGAGGCAAAAGTGTACAGTGGACCACTGGAAAATGGCACTGGAGAAATAGTAATGGGCCACAGAGAAATGGCCGAGGAACTGGATAAGTACTTTGTGTCATGGTGTTAGGGAAGAGGTAATAGCTCTGATAGCAGATTGTGCTTTCTGCCAGACAGCCAGAGTGGGGATAAAAGGGTGCTTCTCAGGATGATGGCTGGTGACAAGTGGTGTTCCGCAAGGCTCAATGTTGGGACCACAATTTTTCACTTTAACATTAACAATCTAGATGAAGGAACTGAGGGTATTCTGGCTAAGTTTACAGATGATACAAAGATAGGAAGGGGGGAATGGTAGCACTTGAGGAGGTGGGGAGCCTGCAGGATTTGGACTGGTTAAGACAGTGGGCAAAGAAGTGGAAGTGGAGATACAACATGGGAAAGTGTGAGGTCATGCACTTTGATAGGAAGAATAGAGGCATAGTCTATTTTCTAAATGGAAAGAAAATTCAGAAGTCTGAAGTGCAAATGGACTTGGAAGTTCTAGACCAGTATTCTCTTAAGGTAAACCTGCAGGATGAGTAGATAGTTTGGAAGGTAAATGCAATGTTGGCATTTATTTTGAAAGGACTAGAATATAAAATCAGGGATGTACTTCTGAGGTTATTATAAAGCTTTAGTCAGACCACATTTAGAGTATTGTGAGCAATTTTTGGCCGCATCCCGCAGGAAAGATGTACTGGCCCTGGAGCAGGTCCAATGGAGGTTCACCAGAATGATCATGGAGCAGTACAGTGGCTCTGCCTCTAAGCGTCAGAAACCAGAGTTAAATTCTAGCCTCAGGTGACTGTCTGTGTGGAGCTTGCACACTCTCCCCATGTCTGCATGGGTTTCCACCAGGTGTTCCTATTTCCTCCCACAATCCAAACATGTGCAGGTTAGTTGAATTGGTCAAGCTGAATTAACTATATTGTTCAGGGATGTGTAGGTTAGGTGGTTTAGCTCTGAGAAATGTAGAGATAAAAAGATAGGGTGGGGTGGGGGGGGCTGGTCTGAGTGGGATGCTCTTTGGACAGTTGTTGTGGGCATGCTGGACTGAATGGCCTGTTTCTACATTGTAGGGATTCTATGATCTATGATCCCAGGAATGAAAGGTTTAACATAACAGGAACGTTTGAGGACTCTACAGCTACATTTGATGGTGTTTTTGGGGAGTGGGTCCTAATTGAAACATACAAAATACTGAATGGCCTGGACAGAGTAGATGTTGGGAAGATGCTTCCATTGGTAGGAGAGACAGGACCCGAGGGCACAGCCTTAGAGTAAAAGGAAGGCCTTTTAGAACTGAGATAAGGAGAAACTTCTTTAGCCAGAGTGATGAATCTATGGGATGTATTACCACAGAAGGCTGTAGAGGCCAGATCATTGAGTATTTTTAAGATGGAGATAGATAGGTTCTTTTGTATCAAGGGTTACAAGGAGAAAGTGGGAGTTGAGAAACTTATCAGCCATGATTGAATGGTGGAGCAGAGTCAAATTGGCTGAATGGCCTAATCTCTGCTCCTATATTTTACAGTCTTATAAATGAGACATTGATCAGTTTATATTTCCAGGATGCTGGTTGAGGGATAGACTTTGGCAAAGACTTTTCTACGAATAAAACTATTGAATCATTTAGGTTCAGCTGTAAGGAAAAATAGATTCTTAACTTGATGCCTCATCCAAAAGGCAGCAGGCCCTTGAATCCACATTGAATTGTCAGCTGGAGTAGAATTTTGATTCTCAAACTGACATGGAGGTATGTGCGTGTTTACCCACTTAGCCAAAATGGCAAGGATGCTGTACCACACAATCTGTTGCCATTTCACAAGAATTGACAACTAATAGCATCTCAGTCATAAGGGTAAGGAATGAAAAAAAATGCAAGGATTCTGACTCCTAATTGCTGTTCACAGTCTACTGCTGTCCACTTCTAGTGTGAAGGCTAAAGAGAATAGAACTGGCTTGGTTGTGATGCCTTCAAAGGTTGACAAGATAATCAAAATTCTGTATCTGGGATCAAAAGAAACCATTGGTTGAGTGAAGTAATGCTAGGGAATTATTAGTGAACCTACAGCCCAGCAATGGTTAGTTTCCTCAGGACAGATAAAGGAAACCAGATGTTGTACAATTCATTTATCATATGCATTGTCAGAGATTTTGTCAGTCAAGTTACTGTTCAATTACTGAAAGCCTTCAGGGAGAACCGATATTCACTCATAATTCTTCACATTGCACATCCAGTTACTTGGTTCAAACCGGAGCTGAGAGCTTGCAAAACATTGGCAAGGATGAACACGACGCAGTAAGGTACAACATTTAACGAAAAGATGATCGATGTGTTTAAAAACTAGTTGTGCTGCACCATCAACTCTCCACATTCCACAGCCAATTACTTGGTGCAAACTGGCGCTGAGTGCTTGCAGAACATCTGGCAAGTATGAACCGCAATGCTGTAAGGTACAATATTTAACAAAAATTTGAATCAATGTGGTAAAAACTAGTGGTTCTGCACGTTTGTCTGATATCTGGAGGTCTAATTCAATACAGAATCTACATGAATCAATCTACTATTCCATTCAATGCAAATATGTAGATTCTAGTAACTGTATCATACTTGACCCTGAATTGCATAATACAACTATGTCTTTTAACTTCAAAGCTGAATGGATTCAAACAGACTGTAATGACCCATTCTCTGCTCCAGTTAACTCAGTTTCAGTCCATGTGCCACTATTCTTAACATGCAGCAATATTGCACTTTTTGCATTTGTTGCTTAAAAGCAAATAAATAACTTGTTCCATGGTAGGTAAGATCTTAAAATATGAAAACAGTGGAACTAAGCCTCAACCTTTACCTAAAGTGTCAATTGCTTTTCATATCATGAAGTCTCAAGATGCTTACTTGTCTCACCATACACACACACAGTCCATTTTGGTAATGCATTTAAATGCAGCTTTCACAACATGGTGAGCAGGTGATTTTAACTTTAAACAACCACAGGGAACTGGAACCATAGCAAAGTGTCTTTCTGCAACATAATTGAGGATCAGGAGAAATGTTCAAGGAAATGTCAGCTTTCTCCTTGTCAGTTGGAATTCACTCTATCACCCACTAGGGCTAGTTGCAAATGTTGCTTGACAAGAGCATTTTTAAAACAAAAAGTTTTTACTCCACACCCGCATTAAAAAGAATATAACATTTACACAGGTTAAATAGCTGATTTAAAGGATAATTGTGCACACTGAATGGGAGTTTCTTTATTGTTGCCATTAAGTAAAATTGCTTTTCCAGGACATTCTTTCAGAACTACACTGTGCTTCCATAATGAAAGTGAACTGGGATTAATAAAACATAAACATTTAAACATTTTTCTAACATGAAAATATGGTCCCAGTGCCTGCATAAATATCCAGTGTAGGATCCGGTTAAGAACAGGATATGCACTCCTGTTCCCTTATATAGTACATCAACTCTATCGCTGGAACGGATTTGCTCTGAGCTACCTGACATTTCACAAAGTCACAGTCAAAAATGAAAGTTGAGGTGATGAATGATTTGGCACTGGGAGATTTATGTATGATAAAACAAGAGGCAGAGTAGGAAGAATGAGAATGTACTGTACAAACATGGAAAAATGGCAGCAAATACAAGATTGCGATATTGGGTTTTAATCTAGGCAGTACACTGAAGGACGAAAGTGCCATTAATCAGATTCCCATTTCACATGACACAACCAGATCCAAAATCTTTATCTTACAGTAGTGAGTTACAAAGCAACATTAAATTATTTTTGCCTATGTACCAAAGACTACATATCTTATAAAAGCTGAAACTAGAATAAGGAAATGCAAATGCAGTGTAAGGTCTAAGGGAAATTCACTATTGAAAAACACAAATTAAATAATTAACGATGAATAATTAAATAATTCCTATTTCTCAATTAACTAGTTTAACACAGACAATAAACACAGACAATAAACTCAAATTGCACCATATACTTAATTTAGATTGAGAAATGTTAAAACATAAATTTTCATCAAAACTGCACAGCCAACTTGATTTTTGTTTAATTGTTTATAGAATAGTGCTATTGCTGGCTAAGCCTGTTTACTATCCATCCTAACTGCCCTTCAAAAAGGTGGTGGTGGTGGATGGGGGCAACTTCCTGAACCACTGTACACTCAAGTATGCTGTCAGGGAAGAGGTTCTAAGATCTCAACTTGCAGAAACATCTTGTGAACTTGGAAAAGATTGCATGCCTTTGAATTCTGAAGATCTTAAGAAGAAAAAGTAACAGGGGTAGATCATTCATCTCTTCAAGCCTGCTCCACCATTTAACAGCTTCATGGCTGATCCAATACTCCTCAGTCACTATCCTGCTCTTTCCCCATAATCCTTGAATCTCCTACTCATCAGGAACCTATCTCAGCCTGAAACATACACATGGACTCTGCCTTCACAGCTCTGTAGCAACGAGTTCCAACAACACAATCCTCTTAAGAAATTCCTCCTCATCTCAGTCTTAAATTGGCACCCCTTACTTTTGAGGCTATGCTCTCTAATTCGAGATGCCTTGGAATCCTCTCTGTACTTACCCTGTAAAACCTTTAAGAATCCAATGTGTTTCAACTAGATCACCTCTCACTCTTCAAAACTCAAGTAGATTCCCAATCTGTTTAACCTTTGCTCATAACGCAATCCCTGCATACTAGGATCATCCTAGACAGCCTTCTTTGAAATACCTCCAAACAAAATAAGATATTTTCTTAAATGAGGGGGCTGAATCACTCACAGCATTTCAGATATGGTCTCACTAGCACCTTGTATTTCAAACATTAAGACTTCCCTACTCTTATATTCCAACCTCTTTGAAGGAAAGGCGAACATTCCATTAGCCCGATTACCTGCTATATCTGGGTGCTAGCTTTCTGTGCACAACTATCCTGACTAGCCCAATCCCCTTTGCTTTCTGCTGTATTTCTCTTTTGTTCTCCCTCCCTCCCAAAATGAACAGCTTTGCATTTTTTCACATTACATCAATGTGCCAACATACTGCTCACTTACCTAACCTATCAATTTCTCTCTGTATCCCTCTCAACTTGCCTTTCCACCTGTTTTTGTGTTGCCTGCAAGTGTGGCTTCCTTACTCCAAAATCATTAATATCTGGTGTAAACAGTTGCAATCTCATTACTGATCCCTGTGGAACCTGTCTAGTTATAGGGTGCAAACCTGAAAATGAACCCCTTATCCTCACTCATGGTTTCCTGCCTATTAGCCTATTTTCTATCCATGCCAATATACAACATCATGGCTATGACTTAATATTTTGTGAAGGACCTTGTCAAATGCCTTCTAGAAGTCTGAATCTAACACATCTACTGGTTCCCCTCTATCCATCTGTTTGAGAGTTTGTCAAAAACTCCAATCCTTCGATACTTGTCCAGAATATAAAAGATTTTTGGAAAATTACAGCCAATACACCCACAATCTCTGCAACTACCTCTTTTAGGATCCTAGAATGCAAGCCAGCAGGGCCAGGGGACTGGGAAATCATGTCTCACAAACTTGATTGAGTTTTTTGAAGAAGTAACAAACAGGATTGATGAGGGCAGAGCAGTAGATGTGATCTATATGGATTTCAGTAAGGCGTTCGACAAGGTTCCCCATGGGAGACTGGTTAGCAAGGTTAGATCTCATGGAATACAGGGAGAACTAGCCATTTGGATATAGAACTGGCTCAAAGGTAGTAAGACAGAGGGTGGTGGTGGAGGGTTGTTTTTCAGACTGGAGCCCTGTGACCAGTGGAGTGCCACAAGGATCGGTGCTGGGTCCTCTACTTTTTGTCATTTACATAAATGATTTAGATGCGAGCATAAGAGGTACAGTTAGTAAGTTTGCAGATGACACCAAAATTGGAGGTGTAGTGGACAGCGAAGAGGGTTACCTCAGATTACAACAAGATCTGGACCAGATGGGCCAATGGGCTGAGAAGTGGCAGATGGAGTTTAATTCAGATAAATGAGAGGTGCTGCATTTTGGGAAAGCAAATCTTAGCAGGATAGATACACTTAATGGTAAGGTCCTAGGGAGTGTTGCTGAACAAAGAGACCTTGCTGTGCAGGTTCATAGCTCCTTGAAAGTGGAGTCGCAGGTAGACAGGATAGTGAAGAAAGCGTTTGGTATGCTTTCCTTTATTGGTCAAAGTATTGAGTACAGGAGTTGGGACGTCACGTTGCGGCTGTACAGGGCATTGGTTAGGCCACTGTTGGAATATTGCGTGTAATTCTGGTCTCCTTCCTATCGAAAAGATGTTGTGAAACTTGAAAGGGTTCAGAAAAGATTTACAAGGATGTTGCCAGGGTTGGAGGATCTGAGCTATAGGGAGAGGCTGAACAGGCTGGGGCTGTTTTCCCTGTCAGAGGCTGAGGGTTTACCTTATAGAGGTTTACAAAATTATGAAGGGCATGGATAGGATAAATAGGTAAAGTCTTTTCCCTGGGGTCGGGGAGTCCAGAACTAGAGGGCATAGGTTTAGGGTGAGAGGGGAAAGATATAAAAGAGACCTAAGGGGCAACTTTTTCATGTAGAGGGTGGTATGTGTATGGAATGAGCTGCCAGAGGATGTGGTGGAGGCTGGTACAATTGCAACATTTAAGAGGCATTTGGATGGGTATATGAATAGGAAGGGTTTGGAGGGATATGGGCCGGGGTGCTGGCAGGTGGGACTAGATTGGGTTGGGATATCTGGTCGGCATGGACGGGTTGGACCGAAGGTTCTGTTTCCATGCTGTACATCTCTATGACTCTATCTATCTTTATCCCCATTGGTTTGTATAATATTACTTCTCTTGTAATGGTACTTGATTCTTTTACATAGACTTTAATATTCAAGGGCTGTTCAAAGAATCTTCCACTGGAAAGGCTAATGAAAAATATCTTTTCTGTCCTCTGCTATTGCCTTACTCCCCATAACTGTCTCCCCACATTCATTTCCTAAGGTGCCCATGTTCCCTTTGACCTATCTCTCGGTTTTATATATTTAAAGAAGCTCTTATTGTCAATTCTCATATTCCTCATTAGTTTGTCCTCAGTTTATTTTCTAATCTTTCTTTTCAATTTAGTCTTCCTTTGCTGGATTCTGAATTTATCTCAGTGTTCAGGGCTATCAGTGACTTTTATCTTCTTTTTCTTTCAACTTCATGCTTACCCTAACTTCCTTCGGTTAGCCATGGTTGGTTTATCCCTCTCTTAGAATCTTTCCTCCTTATTGTGATGTATTTTCGCTGAGAGATTGGAGGTGATCTAATTGAGGCTTTTGAAATGATAAATTACAACTAGGCCGTGAGGGCAAATTAGAAAACACATTGTTATCCAAGGGTTGTGGAGAACAGAAATAAAATTTCTTTAAGGCTGGCTGGGGATTGTTCAACTAAAATTCCTAAGATTGACAATGATAGATTTGGGCTAAATATTTGAAGGAGGAAAACTGGGTAAGAACGTGAACTCAACTAATTAGATAGTTTCTTAAAATTAATTTATGGATACGGATTTCATTGGGCTAGCATTTATTGTTTATCCCTAGTCGCCCTCGAGGTGATGGTGAACTGCCTCATCGAACCGCTGCACTCAATTGGCTGTATTTCGATCCACAATACTGCGAGAGGGTGAATTCAAGGACTTTTATTCAGCAACATAAAAGAAATGACAATGTATTACAAGTCGAGATGGTGAGTGACTTGGAGGGGAACTTGCAGGTGGTCCTGCTCCCATGTGTCTGCTGTTCTTGTCCTTCTAGATGGAAGTGATCATAGGTTTGCCTTAAATGGTGTCAAGTTTCTTGAGTGCTGTTGGAGCTACATGCATTCAAGCAAGTGTAATCCATTACAGATTTACCACACGACCCACAGATGCTGCCAGACCTGCTGAATTTCTCCAGCAATTTCTGCTTTTGTTCATTTTGGATCTCCAGCATCTGTGGTTCTTTGTTTTATGTTCCTGTGTATCATCAGGACTTGTGCTTTGTAGGTGATGGACAGGATTTGAGGAGTAGAGAGGTGAGTTAATCGCTTCAGGATTCCTATCTCTGACCTACTCATGTAGCCACAGTATTTGGTCAATGGTGACCCTCAGGATGTTGATAGTGGGAGTTTCAGCCATGGTAATGTCATTAATTGTCACCGCTCTTGTTAGAGATGATTGCTGCCTGGCACCTCAGAGTCACGTAGCATGGAAATAAGCCCTTTGGCCCAACTTGTCCATGCTGACCATTGACTGAACCAGTCCCATTTGGCCCATATCCCTCTAAACTTTTCCGATCCACATAACGGTCCAAACGTTTCTCAAATAATTGTAATTGTAACAATCTCTACCATTTCCCCTGGCAGTTTATTCCATAAATGCACCACCTACTGTGTGAAAACTTTCCCTTCAGGTCCCTTTTAAATCTTTCCCATCTCACCTTAAACCTATGCTCTCTAGTCCTGCTGTTTTCAACAATCTGAAGACATTCACACAAAGGTCCTTCTGATTCTCTGTAATTCCTACAGGCTGTGTATTCCCTCATCTATTTGTCCTCCCAAAATGTCTTCCCTCACACTGGTCACCTCATCTTCTCATTTCCAGCTGGACAAGTTCAGCATTGGATAAAAACAGAAAATATTGGAGAAACCCAGCAGGTCTGGCTGTATAGGAAGGGTTTGGAGGGATATGGGCTGGGTGCTGGCAGGTGGGACGAGATTGGGTGGCATATCTGGTCGGCATGGACAGGTTGGACCGAAGGGTCTGTTTCCATGCTGTACATTTCTATGATTCTATTTGTGGAGAGAAAAATAGTTGATTTTTCTAATCTGATCTGAAGTCATATGAGACTCGAAAGATCAACTTTTTCCACAGATACTGCCAGACCTGCCAAGAGTCTTCAGCATTCTCTGGTTTTATTTCAGATTTCCATCATCTACAGTATTTTGCTTTGACTAGTTTGAGAAGAATTTTAAATAGCCCTGTTAGTCTTTATCATTATCATACCTTCAGATTAGACAATAAATGCTGGAGTCAATACAATCTGCATGTCATGTTGGTTGCAGTTGTCACAATGGTGCCCTTGTACATCCCTTTGGAAATAAAGTATATCAGAAATGGTATCAGAAATGGTTTGTCTCCCAACATGATACCAAGTGTCATCCAATATAGCAGATGACTGATCCTTTAGACAATGTTAGCAATGTGCCTTAAACTCAGTCATATGTTATTGAATTTTGTTTCCTCTTCCAAACCTGACCATGAAAAGCTGATGATGCCACCTGTTCCTTTCACTACATTCTCCAGTTCTGTTCAGAATAAGTTCTAACATTTATCTGAATGAATGAGGTAAAAAGCGTTTTGGAAGTCTTGCTACATTTGGTGTGCTACATTTACACATTAGAATGAAGTACGAAAGACTGGCAAGTAATGAGGCTGTCTCATTGTTTCATACTGAATATTCTTAAAAAGCAGAGTTCAGTCAGCTTGAGTTGCTTGATCTGGTTGTAAACAGCACTGACAAGATATATGACAGTGAATGCATTTCACTTAAGTTTGAATCATTATAGTACAGCACAGAAGGAGGCCATTCAACCCATTGGGGTCTAAGTGAATGAGAGTAAGGTTGTAGATTGCTCAGTTTGGAAGTGAAATTGCTTTAACAAAAGCACATTTTCTAACTGCTAGTTTCATGCATGTTAGACAGGAGATTTTCATTTCTGTATCAATTTTAGGGACTCTACTGTATCATGAAATATACAGGGCAGGACAGAGAAAAAGTGTATTTCCAGTTTTGCTGAATTACTGAAAAAGCAAGCTTGGTAACATGGTCACCCTTGGGAGAGCGTTAAAAGAGCCACTGGTCTTGGCATTACATTATTTGAAATCTCCATCTTACAGTCTGTTTGCCCATTGGTAGAATTACGGATTTATACAGCTCAGGTGGTGATAATTCAATCACGATGATAAAAATGTGATGAAATAGTGTCCACTTGCCTACATGGGTGCAGATGTAGCAACACAAAGCCTGACACCATCTTGGACAAATCCAGTTAGACCCTTCACACCAATGTTCACGACCAGTGTGCACAATCTGCAAGATATGCTGCAGAAATTCACTAAGGCTCCTTAATACAGCATATTCCAAACCCATCTCCACTATCATTTAGATGGACAATGGGCAGCAGATACATGAGAAGTGTCCCTCCAAGTTACTCACCATCCTGACTTTGAAATATTTGCCATTCCTTCACTTTCACTGTCAACATTTTTGAACTCCCTCTCTTTTTTTTTAATTCATTCATGGAATGTGGATGTAACTAGTTAGGTTAGCACCAACTACCGATCCCTAATTGCCCAGACAGCAGTTAAGAATCAACCACATGTCTGTGAGTCAGGAGTCAAATGTAGGCCAGATCAGGAAAGGATGGCAGATTTCTTAGTGAACCAGATGGGTTTTACAATAATTGAGTGTGGTTATATCACTACCATTATTCCAGATTTTATTTCATTCACATTTCTCAGGTTTGAACTCAGGTCCCCAGAATATTGGCCTGGGATTCCGAATTACCAGTTCAGTGGCTTTGTCACTATGCACCCATCTCCCAATTGCGCTGTGTCCCTACATCAAAGTGGGCTGGAGTGGGTTTAAGGTGGCAACTCACCAAAACCTTCAAGGGCTACTAGGGACTGGCAATAAATGTCAGCCTGGCAAATGATGCCCATGTCCCATGAATTTTTTTTTTTAACAACTGCCAAGGCATTGAATTCCAGAGCAGGGGAGTTTTAATGGAGATCTGCAACATTTTCATTAAGCCACAGCTGGGAACTGTGTGCAGTTCTGGTCACTGCAGAAGGGTTTTTTTTTTGCAGTAAATAAGATGCAGAGGTGGTTTATTATGATGTTGCTTGGACTGAAGCATTTCTGTTGGAAGATGATCTTAGATAGGCTGGGGATGCTCTTCCTAGGGCATAGAAAGCCGAGTAGTATTTGATCAAAGGAGCATAGATAAGGCAGATAGGAAAAAACTGTTCTTCTTTGTACAGAACTTAATTAACAGGGGCACTGATTTAAGATAAGGGACAACAGGTTTAATTCGAATTGTGGAGCATTGGCAATGAAATGGATGAATTAGCTGTGCAAACAGGTCTAAATAGTTCTGATAGAGTGGAAACTCCAAAGAGGTGGCTGCAGAGTGACCAGGAATAGGAACTGAATATCCAGGGGTTTTCTCTTTTTAGAAAGGAAAGACAGGGAAGGAAAGAAACATGGGTAGCACTGCTAATTAAAAAAAATTAATCCAATTATGAAGAAGGATATTAGTTCCTGTGAAAGAGAATTTGTATGGGTTGAGCTTAGAAACACTAAGGGGCAGAAGATGATAATAGGGATTGTGTACAGACTCCCAGACCATAGTAGCAACATTGGAGAAAGGAGTAAAAATGAAAATAGAGATGAAAGATATAGCTGTAATTATTATGGACAGCTTCAATCTGTATATAGATTGGGCAAATAAAATCAGTAACAATACTGTAATGGTTAGTTTTATCAATCAATAATTGAGGAACCAACTACAGAAAAAAGGGCCAGGTCTGAGAAGGGAAATCAGAGTTAATATTTCGGATTTGGTGGCCCTTCCTCACAACTTCACAGATGCTGCCAGATTTGCTGAGCTTTTCCAACAGCTTCTATTTTTGTTTCCAATTGAATAGATACTTTAGCTTGGTCTTCACAAAGCATGACACAAGTAACATGCCAAACGTATAGGGGAAACAGAAGGCCTAATGGGAAGGAGGAAATTAAAGTAATTAAATATTATGAAGGAAATGGTGTTGGAGAAACTAATGGGATTAAAAGGCAGATAAATTCCCAGGACTTGATAAAACTCATCCCAGAGTACTTAAGGAAATAGCTTTAGAAATGGCAGATGTGCTGGTGGTCATCTACCAAAATTCTATAGACTCTAGAGAAGTTCTTATGGATTGGAGGATATCTAATGTAACCCCACTGTTTCAGAACCGAGGCAGAGAGAAAAAACGTTATAGATTGATTAGTTCAACATCAGTCACGGGAATTATGCTTGTGTCCATAATAAAACATGTAATAGTTGAGCACTTAGAAGATAATCCCAAATTCAAACAGAGTCAGCATGGATTTACGAATAAGGCGTGCTTGCAGATCTGAAATTTTTTATGGATGTAGCTAGTAGAGTGGATAAGGCAGAGCCAATGGATGTGCTTTGCCTGGATTTTCAGGAAGCTTCTGATAAAGGTCACAATTAAGAGATTCACATGCAAAATTAAAGCATGTGGGTTTGGAGGTCATGGACTGAAGTGGTTGGTAGACAGGAAACAAGAAGAGTGGGAATAACTTTTGAGTGGCAGGCAGCGACAGCAGGGTACTGCAGGGATCAATGCTTGGAACACAGCTATTTCATAATATATATTAATGATTTAAATGAGGAAACTCCATGTCATATCTCCAACTGCGCAGATGACACAAAGCTGGTTGGGAGGGTATGTTGTGAGGAGGATGTAGAGAAGCTTCAGTGTGATTTGGACCAGTTGAGTGAGCGTGCAAATGTGGGGCAGATGCAGTATAATGTGGATAATATAAAGGTGCCACTTTTGTAGTTTAAAAAAAAACAGGCCAGTAGATTATCTGATGGGCAACAAATTGGGAAAGGGGAAAGCATGATGATATCTAGCTGTCCTTATACAGCAGTCATTGAAAGTGAGGTTGCAGGTGCAGGTCATGTGGGAATTGTACCCACAATTCTGCATTATTCTGTGCCACAAACCAGAAAACTGAGCTAAGTGACTCTGAGGTCCTTATTTCTAAACATAATTGGGGCACAGATGAATAAAAAAGACAATTATTTTTAAGAGCACCATATTAAGAGGGGACAGGAACAAAAGTAGATAGTGAGACTATTCAAATTTTTGTTTGTAATAAACAGAACTTTCAGTATTCCGCAGATTTTAAAATTGTAACTTTCTTCTCCGTCATCATCTCCTGACTTCTATATTCACTCCTATCATCCTTGGGCTATTACTTGCATGTAATTTTGCAACACATACTTCCGTGAAAACCCATACGGATGTGATATCCTGTATCCTGGTGTTTACTTGATTAATATATTGTAACATCTGGTCATTTTCTGCTGTTGCAATGTACTTTTTCTCACAATGAAAAAGTTTTAAATCAACATCGTATCAAGCTAAGCCAAGGTTGCGACAGCTGATGTGAGGAAATGGGTTTCTTGGAATTGATGCAAATTTTAAAGTGAGGATTTGGAACCAAAACTATTGTTGATGTTGCTGCTCAGAGTCAGCTAATGTGTTTCCAAAAGCATACACAACTTGCACACGCTGAAAATTAAAGGTGAAAACAAAACTGAAAATATTTTAAGTAAAATATGAGGATATTTTACATTTAAAAACTCCCACTGTCTTACAAAAGACAGGAGCTATAACATAATTCTTCACTACATCTTATGATCAGAATATGGAGAGAAATGTGCACTTATGGAGCATACAAATGTATGATAGGTAACTGCTGTCTTAATGCATTCTACCAATTCCCATGACAATGACAAAAAGTGGATTAGTGCTATGCTACATTAACTTGTCCTGTTTCTCACCACTGAGTCTGATCTGTTTTGAAATCAGCTCTAAATAGACTAAGAAACATGATCCTAGTAGTGAAAATGAACTATGGAATCCAGAAACCAGGAATTATTTTTAAAATCTACTGGAAAAATAAACGATAAAAAATAGAAAGTGAAAGAAATAAGAGTTAAAGGTCTTGACCTGCAACCACTCGATAAGATGTCATATTTTACAGCAATAAAAATGAATTCCAAACATACATATACCAACATTACCACCATAAAGTATTCTTCAGCTATTATACATGGAAGTCAAACATTAATGGCCTACAAGAGGGTGGGAAGCTTGTGCATAAATTCATCAAGGCTTCTGAGCACCTGGCTACAGTACTAAGAGAAAGTGAGGACTGCAGATACTGGAGGTCAGAGTTGAAGAGTGCAGTGTTGGAAAAGGACAGCCAGTCAGGCAGCATTCCAGGAGTAGAGAATTCCTGCTGAAGGGCTTATGCCCGAAATGTCGATACTCCTGCTCCTCGGATGCTGCCTGACCAGCTGTGCTTTTCCAGCACCACACCTGTCTAATGTACAACTGCTTGCATGTAGCAGAACAAGGGTGGCAGATTCATCGGAACACCACCGCCTACAAGTTCCACTCCAAGCCACTCACCATCCTGACTTGGAAATATATTGCTGTTTCTTTGTTATCACTGGGTCAGAATCCTGGACTTCCTCCCTAACAGCAATGTGGACGTACCTGCACTAACTGAACTGCAGCAGCTCAAGGTGGAGGCTCAACACCACCTTCTCAAGGGCGATTAGAGACGAGTAGTAAGTGTTAGCCGCACCAGCAAGAACGACATGCCATGGATGAATAAAAATAAACTTCTTTACTGCCTTCAATATCTCAGCATTTTAACTGCACTTGATAACATTTCTGTTGTCTTTAAATAGGAAAGCATCCCATAAATGTTAACCTAAAGAAAGATTGAACACCCTACGCTATTCTCGGAATCAGAGAGATGAACTCAAGAAATGTCATAAGAGGCAGAGAGAAGTTTAAAATCAATCATTTCTAGGGCACCCTTGTAAATATTCTCTCTGTACACTCACCAATGCCTCCATTTATCAGCAAGGGAACTAGGACTGAGATGAGGAGAAACTTCTAGAATTGTCAAGATTTGGAATGTGCTGCCTGGCAGAGTCGCAGAGGCAGATTCCACAGGAGGTTTCAAAACAGAGTCATAAAGTCGTACAACATGGAAACAGACCCTTCGGTTCAACCAGTCCATGCCAACCAGATATCTCAACCCAATCTAGTCCCACCTGCCAACACCCGGCCCATTATCCCTCCAAACCCTTCCTATTCATATACCCACCCAAATGACTTTTAAATGTTGCAATTGTACCAGCCTCCACCACATCCTCTGGCAGCTCATTCCATACACATACCACCCTCTGCGTGAAAAAGTTGCCCCTTAGGTCTCTTTTATATCTTTCCTAGTCACCCTAAACCTATGCCCTCTAGTTCTGGACTCCCCGACCCCAGGGGAAAAGATTCTGTCTATTTATCCTATCCATGCCCCTCATAATTTTGTAAACTTCTATAAGGTCACCCCTCAGCCTCCAACGCTCCAGGGAAAACAGCCCCAGCCTGTTCAGCCTCTCCCTATAGCTCAGATCCTCCAACCCTGGCAACATCCTTTTCTGAACCCTTTCAAATTTCACAACATCTTTCCAATAGGAACAAGACCAGAATTACACGCAATATTCCAACAGTGGCCTAACCAATGTCCTGTACAGCTGCAACATGACCTCCCAACTCCTGTACTGAATACTCTGACCAATAAAGGAAAGCATACCAAGCGCTTTCTTCACTATCCTATCTACCTGCGACTCCACTTTCAAGGAACTATGAACCTGCATTCCAAGGTCTCTTTGTTCAGCAACACTCCCTAGGACCTTACCATTAAGTGTATCCATCCTGCTAAGATTTGCTTTCCCAAAATGCAGCACCTCACATTTATCTGAATTAAACTCCATCTGCCACTTCTCAGCCCATTGGCCCATCTGGTCCAGATCTTGTTGTAATCTGAGGTAACCCCCTTCGGTGTCATCTGCAAACTTACTAACTGTACCTCTTATGCTCGCATCTAAATCGTTTATGTAAATGACAAGTAGAGGATCCAGCACCGATCCTTCTGGCACTCCACTGGTCACAGGCCTCCAGTCTTAAAAGCAACCCTTCACCACTACCCTCTGTCTTCTACCTTTGAGCTAGTTCTGTATCCAAATGACGAGTTCTCCCTGTATTCCGTGAGACCGAATCTTGCTAATCAGTCTCCCATGAGGAACCTAGTCAAACATCATACTGAAGTCCATATAGATCACATCTACTGTTCTGCCCTCATCAATCCTCTTTGTTGCTTCTTCAAAAAAACTCAATCAAGTTTGTGAGACATGATTTCCCACGCACAAAGCCATGTTGACTATCCTGAATCAGTCCTTGCCTTTCCAAATACATGTACATCCTGTCCCTCAGGATTCCCTCCAACAATTTGCCCACCACCGAGGTCAGGCTCACCGGTCTATACTTCCCTGGCTTGTCCTTATCACCCTTCTTAAACAGTGGCACCACGTTAGCCAACCTCCAGTCTTCTGGCACCTCACTTGTGACTATTGATGATGCGAATATCTCAACAAGAGGCCCAGCAATCACTTCTCTAGCTTCCCACAGAGTTCTCGGGTACACCTGATCCGGTCCTGGGGATTTATCCACCTTTTATGCGTTTCAAGACATCCAGCACTTCCTCCTCTGTAATTTGGACATTTTGCAAGGTGTCATCATCATCTATTTCCCTACAGTCTAAAACTTCCATATCCTTTTCCACAGTAAATACTCGTTTAGTATCTTCCCTATTTTCTGCGGCTCCACACAAAGGCCGCCTTGCTAATCTTTGAGGGGCCCTATTTTCTCCCCAGTTACCCTTTGTCCTTGACATATTTGTAAAAACCCTTTGGATTCTCCTTAATTCTATTTGCCAAAGCTATCTCATATCCCCTTTTTGCCCTCCTGATTTCCCTCTCAAGTATATTCCTGCTTCCTTTATACTCTTCTAAGGATTCACTCAATCTATCCTGTCTATACCTTACATATGCTTCCTTCTTTTTCTTAACCAAACCCTCAATTTCTTTAGTCATCCAGCATTCCCTATACCTACCAGCCTTTCCTTTCACCCTAACAGGAATATACTTTGTGGATTCTTGTTATCTCATTTCTGAAGGCTTCCCATTTTCTTGCCATCCCTTTACCGGTGAACATCTGCCCCCAATTAGCTTTTGAAGGTTCTTGCCTAATACCGTCAAAAATTGGCCTTTCCCCAATTGAGAACCTCAACTTTTAGATCTGGTCCACCCTTTTCCATCACTATTCTAAAATGAATAGAATTATGATCACTGGCCCCAAAGTGCTCCCCCAGACACCTCCGTCACCTGTCCTGCCTTATTTCCCAAGAGGAGGTCAAGTTTTGCACCTTCTCTAGTAGGTACATCCACATACTGAATCAGAAAATGTTCTTGTACACTCTTACATTCCTCTCCATATAAACCCTTAACACTATGGCAGTCCCAGTCTATGTTTGAAAAGTTAAAATCCCCTACCATAATCACCGTATTATTCTCACAGATAGCTGAGATCTCCTTACAAGTTTGTTTCTCAATTTCCCTCTGACTACTAGGAAGTCTATAATACAATCCCAATAAGATGATCACCCCTTTCTTATTTCTCAGTTCCACCGACCTGGATGTATTTCCGTAATATCCTCCCTCAGCAGTGCTATTCCTTATCAAAAACGCCACTCCCCCTCCTCTCTTGTCTCCTTTTCTATCCTTCCTGTAGCATTTGTATCCTGGAACATTAAGCTGCCAGTCCTGCCCCTCCCTGAGCCATGTTTCTGTGATTGCTATGATATCCCAGTCCCATGTTCCTAACCATGCCCGGAGTTCATCTGCCTTCTCTGTTAGGCCCCTTGCATTAAAATAAAGGTAGTTTTAATTTATTAGTCCTACCTTGTCCCTGCCTGCCCTGACTGCTTGACTCACTTCTGTTCTCAACTGTGCTAGTCTCCGAGTGAGGAAAGAGATCAATATCTCTCTACATCCCACCCCCCGCCTTACTAGTTTAAATCCTCCTGCTGCTGGCCACAGAAACGTCTGTCTGTACCTTGGACTAGAGAATCCCCTAACACAACTGATCTCTTGGAACACAACATACCCCTCATTGCATTAGAGCCAGTCTCAATACCAGAAACTTGGCTGTTTGTACTATGTTCCCCTGAGAATCCATCACCCCTTATATTTTGCAAAACAGCATACTTGTTTGAAATGGGTATAGCCACAAAAGACTCCTGCACTAGCTGCCTACCTCGCTTACCTTTCCTGGAATTAACCTATGTGACTGTGTCTGAGACTTTTTCCCCCCTTTCTATAACTGCCATCCATCACATACTGTTGCTGTTGCAAATTCTTCATTGCTTCTAACTGTCCCTCCAACCGAACCATTCCATCTGATAAGATTCACAGCCAACAGCATTTATTGCAGATGTAATCCACAGTAGCCCTCAAACTCTCTTTAAACTCCCACATCTGACAAGTGCATATCACTCTACTAAAGGCCATTTTTGCTTCTTCACAAACTACAGACCCAGAAAATAACACCGTTTTATTCCTCTACAAACAGTGCCCCAGGTTAAATTAATTGTTATGACTTATATTTTAAATCAAGACACATATCTCCAAAAACATACAATCAAGAAATAACCCACTCTATTCACTACTGCAGACTTTCTGTAGGTCACACTTAAAACAACAATACACTATCTCCTTCTGTGCTGTGAACTTCACCCAACAGTTCCTCCAAGATCAGTTGTGAATTTCACTGTTTGTTAATTTTCTCAGACGCACTGTGATGTCTAGCGACACATAAATTCAAAACAGCAAAGGCAGTGTCAGTTTCTTTCTTTCTCTCTCTCCTGCACTGACCTCACCATGTGCTTCCTTTGTTTGTTCTTCTCCCTTTTAAAACTGCTGTTGCTTTGACTTTTTTTTCCCCCAAAGTTCCAAAACAATGCAACAGCATATAAAACAGTAATTGCTGCTCCTGGAATTTGAGGAAATCACCTCCAACACCTAAAATACCTCAAAAAAGGAGCAGCTGTTACAGCCAGAAATTTTTCCCGTTCTCCATCTTGGATTAACCAGAATGGATCTATATTTGAAAAGGATAGAGTTAGAGGGCCCCAGAGATTGGGCGGGAGTGGGACTACCTGGGTAGCTCTTTTGGGAACTGGTATAGACACAACGAGTCAAATAGTCTCCTTCAGCACTGTAGATTAGATTAGATTCCCTACAGTGTGGTAACAGGCCCTTTGGCCCAACAAGTCCACACCGACCCTCCGAACAGTTACCCACCCAGACCCATTTCCCGCTGACTAATGCACCTAATACTATGGATAATTTAGCATGGCCAATTCACCTGACCTGCACGTCTCTGGACTGTGGGAGGAAACCAGAGCACCTACAGGAAACCCTCGCAGACACAGGGAGAATCTGCGAACTCCACACAGACAGTCGCCCGAGGCTGGAATCGAATCTGGGCCCCTGGTGCTGTAAGGCAGCAGTGCTAACCACTGAGCCACCGTGCCGCCCGCATTCTGTGATAAAACTCTATGATTCTATATGCTTACTATAACATGGTGACTAGAGTTGCACAAAATAATTTAATGATGTAGAAGTGTAGATGGATAAGTCAGGAGTCACACGGCACCAGGTTACAGTCCAATAGGTTTATTTGAAACCACAAGCTTTCGGAGCACTGCTTGATCATCAGCTGAAATATTTTCAGTAATTTCAGTGTGACCTAATCCATATTTGATACAGGTTTAATTTACCTTTCAATGCTTTCCTTGATAAATAAAGTATGGTATTTGATTTTTTTTAAACAAAATTAAAGATCTGCAGATGCTGGAAATCAGAAACTGCTGGAAAAGCATAGCAAGTCTGGCAGCATCTGCGGACAGAAAGCAGAGGTAATGCTTCGGGTGCAGTGGCCCTATTTTTAACAATGGATTAGAATGACAGGCTGCCAGACCTGCTAAGCTTTTCCAGCAATTTTTGACATTGTGTTTGATTTGCCTGATGACCTTGTTAATTTACATCGCAACTTTTACTGATTGATGTATTTGTACTCAGAGAACCTTTTGTTCCTTTAGTCCTAGATTTGCACCTTCCATGTGATGTGACCTCTCTGCCAAAATGTACTTTGTGTTCAATTTTATTTGTCCATTATTTGACTATTTAGTCAGTTTACTAACACTACCCTATAAATTACTGCAGTTTTCCATCAGTAGTAAAAACGAGCTAACTTGATACCACGTACAAATTTAGAAACTGTGTTTTTGACTCCAAAATCCAAATCCAAATCATTAATTTAACTTGCGAACAGAACTCATCTCCGCAGTGATCGTTATGGAGCAACATTGCCTACCTTCTGCAACTCTGAATAACTATCCTTTACTCACACACTCCTTTTTCGGTCTTGAAGTCAGCTACCACTTGATGTGACTCCATATTCTTTGGCCTTATTCATCTTTTATGGAGCACTTTACAAAAAGCCCATTAAAATTTATATCTGCGACATGGCCATTATCTACTTTGCGTTATCTCCTCAAAAAAATGTAATAAAGGTTACCAAGTAAGATTTTCCCTTTACAAAACCCACTGACTGTTCATTTTATTTCTAATTACTAGCTATTCTGCTTTTATCGCCTTTGGTAAGAATTCCATTTTCCCACTATTGATATGCTGACTGGCATATAATTTCCCATACAAATCTATTCCCCTTCTTAAATATAGGAATTACATTAACTGTACAATAGTCTTCTTGCACTTAATCTTTTTTCTTAAATTGAGTAGTAATACCACACACAGATTCTCACAGAATAGATAGACACAATCCATCGAGACCAGGGTTTTATTCTTAAGTTGTTTTTGAATTTATTGATTACTACTTTTAGCTTTAAATGCATTTATCTACTATCCATCTCATCCTTCAATGTTATGTCAACCTGCTCTGTTTCTCTAGTAAATATCAAGGTAAACTAATTATTTAATATTTCTGCCATCTATTATTATTACCTGTGGCATTATTTGGTGTTTTTCTTTCAGGTCATGTTCCCATTACAGCCATTTTTTTAAACTGATGTGCCTGGAAAATATTTTATCATTTTGTTTCATATTCCTTGCTAATTTAGATATACCTTGCATCTTTACCTTCTTAACTGTTTTAAGACATCTCACCTAATTGCTTACATTTTCTTATCCTGCATTCTTCTATAAATTCCTGTGCACTTTGCTCCTCACCTTCAATTGTTGCTTTGGTTTTATTTATCCATGGAGTCCCACTTAAGTTTAGTTTGCTCCTTCTCGTTCGCAGAATTTTTTTTTAAACTGTTTCCCATAATTCTACTGTGTTGCTTGCCCACAGAGTACACAATTTATTTTTTCCCAAGTTCTATTCTCAGCACTTCAAAATGAGTTTTTCTTCAATCTATTTATCTGGTTTTTATCACAAGTGGTGTCTCCTCTCTATCATATTAAAGCATAAAAGTATCACTGTATCAGCAAGTTATGACAAGATTTGTAGCTCAGGTTGGGGTTCTGATGATGTTACCTAGTACGGTGACGAAATGTCTGAAAACGAACTTACATCCACTATCACTGTATCATCTGCAATTTGATGATGACTGTTGCAATACTGCGGTAGGGTGGAAACTCAATTAGAGGAATCGAAGCCTGGCACTGGAGGATTGATACGAGTGGATCTGGGCAATAACAGTACATTCAGGCCTTTGGAGTAAAAAGGAAAGTCAGGGTTGGAGGCAGTTTGCAAGGAGAGAACTCCATTTTTCTTTTGGGACAGGGTGTTGATGGCAAATTTAAAAGGAGAGAGAGAGATAACCCCTCACGAAAGATGAAACGTCACCCAAAACCAAGAACAGGAGGGGAAGTTGGGTTGGTCAGTGATTGAGTTGGAACTTGGTCAAGGGAGCAGGATCTTATGCTCATGAACATGTGGGTGGCATGAGAGGAGACTGGAGAGAAATTGAAGATTAAAGTCAGTGCAGAAAGCATGAGAGGAAGATTGCCTCAGTAAGTTAGTGGAAAGAAGGTCACAGAGGTAACTGATTGGATGGTTTCAAATCTGTGTAACACAGATTTGAAGGCGCTCTCTGTACTTGGAGGCAAGATTGGAGAAGACAGGAGAAGAGTTTATGAGGTCAGTTTGCAGTGGAGGAGTAGTAGTAGTAGTAGTGTGGGTTATATCTGTATTCTAGAATGATTCTGGGAGTGTGTTATGGAACTTTATGAAATAAGGTCTCTTGTATGTATTTGCATTGAGCTTTACTTCTGGTGACTCCTGACAGAAGTGAGCCCAAAAAGAGTTTAATTGATAATTACCAAACTAAAAATGCTTTCATATTAATTTCAAGTTGCTGTCTCCTCTATAATTACTGGTAACCTAGCCAGCCGAGAAAAATACAATGTTTTCTTTCAAAAAAAAATGGAATCAGTATAGCTTCACCAGTACTGAAGAAGATTCAGCATGTGATCTCATTGCTTTCCCCACTGTGTGATTCATTCATGCCCTTCACTTTAAATGCACAGTTCTACACTGCTATCCTCATATCCCTTCTTGTTTTGAACGCCAGGTAACAGAGTAGCAGCTCATCACATGACTCTCCTGTTTGAATAGGTATACAGTAGAGAAAGTTTGTATGTAGGGCGAGTCATACTTTATGGGCAGTGCGCACGTGAAGTACTGGCATTATGCAATCAATTGTTCTTCCCCACTCATCCTTGGGATGTTAACAATGCTGAGAATCTGAATTTATGGTACATCCCAAATCAGCATGATAACAAAATGGCCTGCTAAATCAACTCTGAGGGCACAGAATCAATTATTTACTGAAGGAATAGGTCAGCAGGCCCAAACCTGAATCATTGGTTCCTTTGCCTGGAGAAAAAAAAAGCCAGTTCCATCAAGAGTTGATAATCATGTCCGTTGAATTTAATTTCACTAATTGCCATACCGTGATTTGAACTCAATACCTGTTGATTGCTAGTTCAGAGCTGTGCTGTAGTGGTTACAACACATAAGTGCATAAATACCAAACCTGACTTTACAATCAATGTGGGAGTGTGGGACATTGGATGACATTCAAAGAACAGTCTTCAAGGTAAAATATTATCATGTCATCCTGATACTGTGAAATTAGTCTTCTGTCCAAAGCATTACCCAAAAGCATTCTCTCAGGCCAAGGCTGAAAGAAAATTAACGCAAAGATTGGAAACCCAAAGTAACCAAAAATGTTTGAAGTACACAAAGTGTCTGACAACAGTGAGAGAAGAACAAAAATGTGACAGAAATATTAGGGCAGAGCAGGCTATTTGGACCTTCATGCTTGTGCTAGTTAAAACTGAGCTAACCTAGTCTTATTCCACTTGAGTTGTTGGACTGTAGCCTTGTAAATTAGAATTTTTCTAAAGTGCAAAGAGAATTTTTAAAAAAATGTTTGGAGGGTTTCTGCTTCCACCACCCTTTCAATCAGAAATGTATGCAGTTATCTAGCTGTAGTCTCACCAGTATTCCACACAGTTCAAGCATAACCTATTTGTTCTTGTACTTCATGCCTTGGTTTTTAAGGAAAGTACCCAAAATGCTTTCTTAACAACATTATTTAATGGTCCAGCAAGGTATTTGGTATATAATACTTCAAAACCTATTCCTGGTAAGACAATCAAATCAATTTAATAACAAGAGGGACAGAGATGTTACAGGGACAGGTCTTGCATGGGGTCATGTTTTGCCCGCCTCTTTGGGGTGTGTGGAACATTCCTTGTTCCAATCCTACTTTGGCCCCCACTTACAACTCTCCTACCAGTACACTGATGATATTGTTGTGCTGCTTCCCCCTCTCGTTCAGAATTGGAAAAGTAGGTCAATTTCGCTTCCAATTTCCAATCCGCTCTCACCTTCAACTGGTCCATCTCAGATTTCTCCCTTCCCTTCCTCAACGGGTGTTTACATTTCTGGGGATAGGCTGGCCACCAATATCTGCTACAAACCCACTGACTCCCACAGTTACCTTAATTATACAGCCTCACACCCTGCTTCCTGTAAAGACTCTATTCCATTCTCCTAGGTCCTCTGACTCAGTCTCACCTGTTCCAATGATGCCAACTTCAACAAGGGGGCTTCTGAAACATCCACTTTCCTCTTCAACTGAGGATTCCCCACCACCATAGTTGACAGGGCCCTCAACTGGGTCTGACCCATGTCGTGCACTTCAGCTCTCACCCAGTCTCTCCCCTCTCACAACAACGATAGGGTCCCCCTCGTTCTTACATGTCATCTCACCAGCATCCACATCCAAAAAGTTATTAGCTGCCACTTCTGTCAACTCCAGCAGGATGCCACCTCCAGACACATATTTCTCTCCCCTCCCTTGTCAGCATTCCACAAAGACCAGGACACTTTATTCCATTCCTCCTCCACTCCAAACATCTCCCGACACCCTTACAATATCTTCCCATGCAATCATAGAAGGTGTAACACCTGCCTGTTTAGTTCCTCCTTCTTCACTATCTAAGGCCCCAGACACACCTTTTAGGTGAAGCAATGACTTACCTGCACTTCATGCAATGTAGTCTATTGCATTCGCTGCTCACAATGTGGTCTCATTTACAATCAGGGAGAACAAAGCATAGACTAGGCAACTGCCTTATAGAACACAGATGTTCTGTCTGCAAAAGCAACCCTGAGTTTCCAGGTGCCCAACATTTCAAAACATTGTGTTCCCTGGCCAAAATCCCATGCTCGGGTTTTCTCGGGCTGGTGCTCCAACGAAGTTCAGTGTAAGCTGGAAAAACAGCACTTCACCCTGCAGCTTTCTGGGGTCAATGTTAAGTTCAATACTTTTACAGCCTCAATAACTTCTCCAGTATCCTTACCCCAACCTTCACAAACAAGGCTTGACATCACATAGGCTGCTATAACAAACAAACAAACAAACAAACAAACAAACAAACAATCTGCTGTCAGCCAATAATGGTCCTATTAGCAGTTATTGATTCTTCCATGCCAATCTTTACCCATTCTTTTGTCTGCCCAACTGTTTTTCTCTCTTTCTGGCCACCGACTATTTAATCCTTCCCCCTTCTCCCACCCCATCTTTAGCATACATACCAACCTTTTCCTAGCAACAATTATAGAGTCATAGAGATGTACGGCACGGACACAGACCCTTCAGTCCAATTGGTCTGTGCCGACCAGACATCCTAACCAAATCTCGTCCCATTTGCCAGCACCTGGACCATATCCCTCTGAACCCTTCGTACTCATATACCCATCCAGATGCCTTTTAAATGTTGCAATTGTACCAGCCTTCGCCACTTCCTCTGGCAGCTCATTCAACATTCGCACCACCCTCTCATGAAACAGTTGCCCTTTAGGTCTCTTTTATATCATACCCCTCTCACCCTAAACCTATGACCTCTAGGTCTGGACATCCCAACCCAGGGTAAAGACTTGGTCTATTTATCCTATCCATGTCCCTCATGATTTTATAAACCTCTATGAGGTCACCCCTCAGCCTCCGACACTCCAGGGAAAACAGCCCCAACCTGTTCAGCCTCTCCCTATAGCTCAAATCTTCCAACTCTGGCAACATCCTTGTAAATCTTTTCTGAACCCTTTCAAGTTTCACAACATCTTTCCAATAGGAAGGAGACCAGAATTGCACACAATATTCCAAAAGCAGCCTAACCAATGTCCAGTACAGACGCAACATGACCTCCCAACTCCTGTACTCAATACTCTGACCAATAAAGGAAAGCATACCAAACGACTCTTGCACTATCCTAACTGCCTGCGACTCTACTTTCAAGGAACTATGAACCTTCACTCCAAGGCCTCTTTGTTCAACAACACTCCCCAGGACCTTAGTGAAGTTGCATGGGGTTCAGGTTGTATTAGGTAGATGGATAGAGAAAGGCTGAGCAACAGGAGACAGCGAGTAGTAGTAGAAGGGAGTTTCTCAAAATGGAGAAATGTGACCACTGGTGTTGCACAGGGATCCATGCTGGGACCACAGTTGTTTGTGATATACATGAATGATCTGGAGGAAGGTATAGTGGTCTGAGTAGTAAGTTTGCCAGATGACACTAAGATTGGTGAAGTAGCAGATGGTGAAGGGACTGTCAAAGAAAATAGGTAGATTGGAGAGTTGGGCAGAGAAATGGCAGATGGCGTTCAATATGGTGATGCATTTTGAAAGATCCAATCCAAGAGCAACCTATATGGTAATGGAAAAGCCATGGGGAAAATTGATCTACAGATAGATTTGGGTGTTCAGATCCATTGTACCCTGAAGCTTAGATTGGCAGAGTGGTCAAGAAGACATACGGCATGCTTTCCTTCATTGGATGGGGTATTGAGTACAAGCATTGACAGATCATGTTACATTTGTATAGGACTTTGGTTCGGCCACATTTGGGATACTGCGTACAGTTCTGATTGCCACATTACCAAAAAAATGTGGATGCTTTGGAGAGGATGCAAAGGTGGTTCACCAGGATGTTGCCTGGTATGGAGCTAGCTACGAAGAGAGGTTGAGTAGATGAGGATTATTTTCATTAGAAAGGCAGAGATTGAGAGGGAATCTGATTGAGGTCTACAAAATCATGTGGGATATAGACAGGGTGGGTAGCAAGAAGTTTTTTTCCCTGCAGAGTGGGGGACTCAATTACTAGGGGTCACGAGTTCAAGGTGAGTGGGGGAAAAGGTTAAGGAAGATATGCAAGGAAAGTTGTCTAAGCAGAGGGTGGTGGGTGCCTGGAACACACCGTCTTGCCAGCACAGGTGGTAGAGGCGGGCACGAGAGTGTCATTTAAGATGTATCTAGACAGATACATCAATGGACAAGGAGCAAAGGGATACATATGCTTAGAAAATAGGTGAGAGGTTTAGATGGAGGATCTGGATTGGCACAGGCTTGGAAGACCAAAAGGCCTGTTCCTGTACTGTTATTTTCTTTGTTCTTACTATCAAGTGCATAAGTCCTGCTCTGATTTGCATTTCCAAAATGCAGCACCTCACATTTATCTAATTAAACTCCATCTGCCACTCCTCAGCCCATTGGCCCATCTGATCAAGATCCTGTTGTAATCCGAGGTAACCTTCTTCGCTGTTCACTGCGCCTCCAATTCTGGTGTCATCTGCAAACTTAGTAACTACACCTCATATGTTCACATCAGAATCATTCATATGAATGACGAAAAGTAGTGGACCCAACACTGATCCCTGTGCACACCACTGGTCACAGGCCTCCAGTCTGAAAAGCAACGCTCCACCACCACCCTCTGTCTTCTACCTTTGAGCCCGTTCTGTATCCAAATGGCTAGTTCTCTGTATTCCATGAGATCTAACCTTGCTAACCAGTGTCCCATGAGAAACCTTGTTGAATGCCTTACTGAAGTCCATTTAGATCGCGTCTACCGCTCCGCCCTCATTAATCCTCTTCTTCAAAAAACCCAATCAAGTTCGTGAGACATGCTTTCCCAAGCACAAAACCATGCTGACTATCCCTAATCAGTCCTTCCCTTTCCAAATACATGTAAATCCTGTCCCTCAGGATTCCCTCCAACAACTTGCCTACCACTGATGTCAGGCTCACCGATCTATAGGTCCCTGGCTTTTCCTTACCACTTTCTTAAATAGTGGCAGCATGTTAGCCAACCTCCAGTCTTCTGGCACCTCACCTGTGACTATCGATGATACCAATATCTCAGCAAAGGGCCCAGCAATCAGTTCCCTAGCTTTCCACAGTATTCTACAGTACACCTGATCAGGTCCTGGGGATTTATGCACTTTTATGTATTTCAAGACATACAACACCTCCTCTGTAATATGGACATTTTTCAAGATGTTCTGAATTGGTTCTGAAGAAAGGTCACTGGAGTTGATATGTTAACTTAGCTTTCTCTGCACAGATGTTGCCAGTCCAGCTTGTTTTTATAAGAATTTCTGTTTTTGTTGTAAATATTTAATCAAATTATACTGGGCTAGGGGAATCCAGAACTAGACAGCATAGGTTTAGGGTGAGAGGAGAAAGATTTAAAAGGGACCTAAGGGGTAATTTTTTCATGTAGAGGGTAATGCGTGCACAGAATGAGCTGCCAGAGGAAACGGTGGAGGCTGGTGTAATCACAACATTTAAAAGGCATCTGGATGGATACATGAATAGGAAGGGCTTAAAGGGATATGGGCCACGTACTGGCAAATGGGACTAGATTAATTTAAGATATCTTGTTGGCATGGATGAGTTGGACCGCAGGGTCTGTTTCCATGCTGTACATTTCTATAACTCTACAGATGTGATGTTTGAAGCTTAAGATTGATGGTCTTTTGTCTCAAACGCTTTTAGACAATCTTCTTGTAATGTTAAAAGGTTAAATTGTACTATCTCTCTGGATATTAATGAAATATTAAGGAGTTAAACCGCACTGTCATTGGCTGGAGACAACCATCAGGCAGGAATGTGAATGACTCCCACTCCAATTAGACAGTCATATGCTACTACTCCCCTTACTATTATCAAATTAAAACTAATCATTCAATCTCTTCCATTCAGAAATGCTTTCCAGCCATCCCCTGAAGCTAGATTGTCTTGGGGAATTACTGAATCAGGAAATTGTCTGCATAACTATTCCCCAGGATTAGGGCATTAGTATTCTCGGAGGGTGATCTCATCCTACCATTATACCTGGGGTAACATGTGACTATGAGGGAGTGGCTGGTGGGGGTCATGAGTGACAAATGTGACCGTGGGGGAGCGGCCAGAGCATCTGTGAGCATGATGAACTGACCTGTATAAAAGGGAGGTGTTTTCTTTGTTCAGGCCCTCATTTTGACTCAATGTCGCATGCCTGCGAAGAGGGTCAAAAGGTGGTGACCTAGTTTGTACAACATTTAATAAACTTTAACTGTTTGCAGAAGTTGGTATGTGCGAACTGCATCTAGTGTGTGAAACCTCGGGAAAAGAACCTAACATTCTAACCATGCTTTCTCAGCCAACTCTAACCTAGCAGGCAAATCTTCAAACTTTCAAACCATATGTTTTTAAAAATCCCAAACTCCAATAAAGATCAACTGTGCTACAGTTCTAAAAACTTTTGTGAGCAATGAAGGCAATTTTTTAAAAAAAAATTACACTTCAGGCAAATCTCAAAATTAAATGTATTTACAATGACTCTCTTCTCCAATCCCTACATAAAATGTACAGCATATGATCGGAGTCATGTTTTTGGATGCCTGCAACAGCTGATAATAATGTCCTAATTCTTCATCAAGTTTAATTTCTTTTACAGATATCAAAGGTCAATCAGTCCATATAGTTCATCTTGCTGCACAAATCTGTGATTGAATCGTGTCCCCAACTTCTATTTCAGATGGTGCTAGAGTTTTACTTCACTACTTTAGCTCAAAGCACAGAATCAAGTAGCCAGTGGCAACTTAACATGAATGAGTACATAAGGGATAGTGGGATAGACAATATTGCCCATCAAGCCTGCTCTGCTATTCAATTTGACGACAGATCTTCTGCTTCAAGTCCACTTCCTGCCTATTTCCCATTCCCTCATTTTGTGGAGAGACCAAAAATCAGTCTCTCAGCCTTAAACGTTCAGCAATGGAGCATCTACAATCCTCTGAGTGGAGTATTCTAAAGATTACGAACACTTGAAATGAAGAAATTTCTCCTCATCGTAGCCCTAAATGATCGATCCCTTATTCTGAGAGTGCGCCCATTAACCAGATTGCCTAACCAAGGAAAAAAACCTCTGTGACTACCCGGTCAAACCTATTCAAAATCTTACGCTTCAGTGAGATCATTTCTAAATCTTCTGGACTCCAGAAAATAGAGGTTCAATATATTCAGCTTCTCATCCTAAACATCAATTTTGTGAATCTTCCTCATATCACCAGAATCTGAGTTTGATCCCAGGTAACCTTATAATGTCACATGGTTTATAAAGATGAACCTGCTGAGACCAGCTCAGGAATTGGTGGTACAACTGTTACCACTCCCTGCAGTAATACTGAACTCATATCCTAAGATTAACTTCCATTTTCAAACATTTAGTGGACCTATAGAGGTTAATAGACAAACAACTCTCATCCAAGAGAAAGAGATAAGATCCATTCAAAACAGGCATAAATCATTATGAATGTGCGCCCACAGAAAAAACACACACACACACACACACACACCAAGAAACATTCAAAAGGACTTAGGACACAACCGGGTGCTCCGGTTTCCTCCCACAGTCCAAAGATGTGCAGGTCAGGTGAATTGGCCATGCTAAATTCCCCCTAGTGTTAGGTAAGGGGTAAATGTAGGGGTATGGGTGGGTTGCGCTTCGGCGGGGCGGTGTGGACTTGTTGGGCCGAAGGGCCTGTTTCCACACTGTAAGTAATCTAAACATTATAAAAAAAAGCCAAACACAGCTAAAACATAGGACTTAAGCTTTTGTGTAACCTGGCCATAGGCCAAAAAAGACTTGTGTTTGACATGTTCTGAAGAACTGATGTGGCTCAACAGGTTTACTGAGCAAAAAGATGAGCCACATAAAGCAGAAAAATTCTTAGTTTCGATCCAAGGTCTGTGCAGTGTTGACAAACCATAGGCTGAGTTCCTGAAAATGACATCAAGAAAATTACATTCAAATGCATCCCTAGTGCCAAGAATCAGTTGTAGCTATAATATTCTAAAACGGTTAAAGTAAAAAGCAGGTACACACTGGTACTATGTACAATAGTTATAGCATGGAACAAGCGTAAATATGAGGTACTGCCAAATTTACGATTATTGTTTGAACTTAGATACCAACATAGTCACTTAGTCAATACATGTGACCTCAGTGTCACTCTTCTGGGGGAGGGTAAGAAATGTTCCAGCTCCTGGAATCACAATATCATGTCATCCAACCTATTCTCTCGAAAACAATTCTCAGAAAGAATTATCAATTTATTTCACTCCTCTTTCTTTTCACTATTGTTCTGTAATATTTTCTCCTTCATATATTATTCAATTTCCTTTGGAAAATTATTTTTTAATATGTTTCTGCCGCTTTTTCAGGTCAGATGATAACTTGACACATTAAAACTCTCATCTTGCCTTTTTTCTTTCATTTACCTTAAATTTCTGACCTGTGGCTAACAGCCCTTTTATCACTGGATTCAGTTTCTCGTATTCACCTGATCAAAAGCCCTTTTGATTTTGAACAATTCATTAAGTCTTCCCTTTACCTTTCTTGCTCTAGGAAGATCAAATCCAGGTTCCTGCCTGCCCACTTGGAGGCCCCCCATGTCTTCAGCAACATTCCATCAAAATTTCCTGTGCACTCTTTCTAAGGCTTTGACATCTTTCCTGATCAGCATTCATCAAACCCTCTGAAAAGCATTGGTTTTAGACATGGCATCCTCAACTTTTTAAGGTCACGCACAGAGGTGTTGGATCTCTTGAAAAACATTAAGGTGGATAAGTCCCCAGGGTCTAATGAAATGGCAAGGGAGGGAACTGCTTGGGTCTTGACCAAGATCCTTATAACCTCATTAGCCACTGGAGAGGTCCTGGAGAACTGCCAAGTAGCTAATGTTGTTCCTCTGTTCAAGAAGGAAACAAAGATAATTTTAATAGCCTCACCTTTAATAACAGTTTTAACATGCCTGCATCCTCAGCAGCCAGATGTACATCATTTGCAAGATTAGACCAGAAGATATAGTAGAAGTAAACTATTCAGCCCACCGACTTTGAGTCACCCATTCAATAAAGTCACGAGTGATCTGATAATCCTCAACTCCACCTTCATGCCTTTTCCTCATAAGCCTTGTTTCTCCTATTCATTAAAAATCCATCTACCTCAGCCGTGGATATACTTAATCACCTACCCATCCTCTGAGAGAGAGAATTCCACAAACTCTGCCACAATCTCTGTGCTGACCAGGCAACCCATTAATCTGAGATTATGCTCTCTGGTCCTAACTTCTCCCACAAGGGGAAACAACCTCTCTGCAACTAAGCTGTCACATCCCCGGAGAACCTTATATATTTCAATAAGATTGCCTCTCATTCTTTAGGGCTTCTTCCCCATTTTTATCCTCCATATCCTTTAAATGCTCATGCTTGAGTGCACAACCTTGCAAATGGAATAAGTAAGCTCCTGTCAATCTGACATTATACAGCAGCAGATATATGTGAACTATGATTATAGACAAAAGGAACAAAAGGTTCTTGGTATTCTGCTTAAAACATAAACTTAACTATTTTGGTTATGATTAAATTTCTTTGCTTTCCCTTTTTAGATTAGATTAGATTCCCTACAGTGTGGAAACAGGCCCTTCGGCCCAACAAGTCCACACCGACCCTCCGAAGAGTAACCCACCCAGACCCACTTCCCTCTGACTAATGCACCTAACACTATGGGCAATTTAGCATGGCCAATTCACCTAACCTGCACATCTTTTCCTGTGGGAGGAAACTAGAGCACCTGGAGGAAACCCACGCAGACATGGGGAAAATGGCTTTTCTTTATAATATACCCATTGCAAAGCAGGAACCAACAACCATCGTCAACACTCCGCACTGACTTTGCTTCCTAAAACTGAAGTCAATCACAGGACACTGAGGCTATCCTTTATGTTTTGTTTGGCTCAGGGATTTAACAGCTATGTTCAGTGTTTTACTGAAGGAAGTCCCAAATGCACAAAAGCTACAAGATTTCTACATCAACTGCGATATGCGTATCTATGACTTTCTCAAATAGCATTGTTATGCCGAGGGAAACTAAAAATGAGAATGTAAATATGAAACCTGCAATCCTTTATATCAAACAGAACGCTACTTAGGTTATATATGATTTCTAAATTGTGATCATGTTAACTATAGTTTCTTTGGGAGTAATTAAAAGTAGTGAATAAAACAGTAAAATATCAGATTGTGACTTCTTCACTCCTTGGTAATATTAACTTCGTTAGCTTTTAATGACCAAAGAACGACTGTTAATTGCTTAAGATTGTGCAGTTGCAAGTTCTTTTAAAAAATGGTGGCTAATGGGAAGATCCACTTTATACAGCAGTATTAGAATCTAAAATAAAATCAGTTTCAGCCCATTTATAGAAGGATGACACAGTCGGCACATCTGAAAATTCAAGAAACAAGCTTGAATCTAATGTCCACAATTTACTAAAGGCAATATTCAGGTGCCCAGGAGGCTGAAAATATCTGCAGAGGGCTACATGAATCATTTGGAAGGAGTCCGATAAAGTAGCATGCTGTTTTTCTAAAATAAAAAAGCTGAATGTGTTATCCTGGTAACCGTTTGGCTGGTGGGTTTAAAATTTAAAAGGAAACTTGAAGTCCTTATGAACACACTTTGCAACTTTAAAGTATACTGCAGGTGCAAACCTGCAATGTAGCAAATTAACATGCAGAGCCAAAATGGATCAAGACATCCATACCAAGCCTTGGTCATAGAGGAATCATTCCAATTAAGTGGATTTGAAATAGACCTGTTTAAAACATTAAATTCTTCAGTAAATTTGTCCTAACACACAAATCAACAATGTAGTTTCACTGGCTTTGCTGACTGTGGAGGGAAACTGGAAAAGCCACAAGTAAAGATTCTCTTAGATTACTATGATACTCCCAAGCACATTCCCACTAATACCTTGTCTTTTTCTGAAATTAAATTCAGGTAAGCTGGAGTACCACTCCACAGGTAAGACAGCAATTTCCAGGGTTTCAGCTAGATGCTTCACTGAAGGTTATGATAGGGCTGCAGATCACTTTGGTTAGGCCATAGCTGGAATATATAGAGTGTAGTTCCAATTACCACACTATAAGAAGGAGGTGATACAGTGGAGAGGTTGCAGAGGTGATTTAGCGGGATACAGCCCAAATGGGAGTGTTACTGCTATAAAGAGAAACTAGGCAGGCTGGGATTGTTTTCCTTGGAGCAGAGAAGGCTGAGGAAACTTGATCTAAGTGTATAAAATTATGAAGTTAAAAATCACAACACTAGGTTATAGTCCAACAGGTTTAATTGGAAGCACACTAGCTAGTGTGCTTCCAATTAAACCTGTTGGACTATAACCTGGTGTTGTGTGATTTTTAACTTTCTACACCCCAGTCCAACACCGGCATCTCCAAATCATGTATAAAATTATGACAGGCATAGAAATCCCCTTTAGTAGAAGGGACAATAACCAGGGCCCTTGGATTTAAAACAAACGGGCAGGACGATTAAAGGAGGAGATTTTGGAAAATGTTCTGAACCAGAAAATGATGGGCATGGGACTCTATGACTCTAGGTGGAAACCATCACAACATCACAGTAGTATTTGGATGAATACTTGAAAAGCAACATCTTACAGGGCTATGGGCTCAGTGCTAGAAAATAGGATTAAGAGTAGATAGATACTCGATGAACAGCATAGACGCAATAGCCAAAAGGCCTCTTTCAGTGTTGTAATTCCCCATTGACTTTTGTATGAGACTTCATGCAGCAGGGACTCATCCAACTGGCTAAAAAGGTCCAGTTGAGACTAGAGAAAAAAACCATATCACATCAAGTGAAGCTCTCGTCTTATCTGGAGCCAATATCACGATGGTAAGTGCAATTAAAGTATTGATATAGGTTTTTAAAATATTACTTCTCATTCTAAAATACCATAACAAATTTGGTGGCAGGGAAAAATAAAACAAAGCAATATAAAAACTTCATTTATTTTGCTGTCCAAAGACCACTTTCAAAGCCAGTGAACAAGTTTGAAACAACAAAACTATCATATGGAAACAGAACAATGCTCAAATTAAAACTTTTCATTGAAAAAAGCACATTAAGATTTATGTCTTAGGTTCAAGTTGTCATTGATTCCTGTGAGATTTAAAGCCAAAAACTAGACTTTGAAATGCCATTCCTGCACATATTTCACAACCTCAATGACATTACTTTACAAAGTGGAGCCAATTCATTGAATCTGAGAATAGAGGCCGGTGCTAACGTTCAACTATCCCACGCAGATACCACGATGGAAAGAGACAAGAAAAACCCAAACGTGGTTTAAAAATTTTGTCTAGTAAGAACTAATGAAGGTTTTCCTTATTTGAATGCTTTTTGAGTCATACTACATGGAAACAGACCTTTTGGTCTAACCAGTCCTTGTTGATCACCCTGAATTTCCTTTGTTGCAGTGAAAAAGTCCCACTTTATTCAGTCTCTTCCCATAATCCAAACCCTCCATTCCCAGCAACATTCTGCTAAATCTCTTATTAAGCTACTCCAGTTGAATAATATCCTTCCTTTAAGAAGGTGACAGTATTCCAGAAGAGGCCTCACCAACATCCTTTTACAGCCTCAACATGATGTCCCCACTCCTTTACTCAAAAGGAGTAAGCAATGAAGGAGAGCATGCTAAACGCCTTCTCAACCACCATATCTTACAGTTCAAAGACTTGCGCATCTGAACCCCAGGTCTCTCTGTTCTACAACACTACCCAAGGCCCTCCTTCTAAATGTATAAATCCTGCCCTTTATTGTTTTACCAAAATGAAATACCTCGCATTCATCCAAATTAAATTCCATCTGCCTCGCTTCAGTTTATTGACTCAATTGATCAAGATCTCTTTATAATCTACTCTTGTAACCTTCGTTCCAGCCAACTTTACCACCAACCTTGGTGTCATCCACAAATTTACTAACCATGCCTTCTACATTCTCATTTAAATCATTTATATAAACGACAAACAAAAGAAGTGGACCCAACGCCGATCCCTGTGGAACACTGCCGTTCACAGGCCTCCAGTCTGAAAAACAGGCCTCCACCATCACTGCCTGTCTCCTGCTGGTAAGCAAATGTTGTATCCAATTGACAAGCGCACCCTGAATCCCATGTGATACAACTTTACTAATCAGTCTAACATGTGGAACCTTGTCAAAGGCTTTACTAAAGTCCAAATAAACAAAGTTTCACTCCTTCGCTCAAAAGAAGTAGACAATCTGTTCTGGAAAAAAAAAGATATAAACCCAAAATGTCAATTGACTGGCCTCACTACAGGTATCAAATGGTGAGTCTTAATTTTACAATATTGTAAGTTTCAATTCAGAATTTTAGCATGCAATTTTTTAAACTTGAAAGTTATTGAAGGCAGACATGATTTGATGGCCACACCCAAGGGCTGAAAGAAATTGATTTTCCAGGAAGTGCAGACATTGCTTGAAAGATTCCAGAGCTCACTGGACTCAGAGGATTCCAGCAGGTTAGAAGTTGACTAATGAGACATGCCTGTTTAAAGGAGATTGGCATTAGGTAATACAACTGGTACAGATATGATGGACCAAATGTCCTCCTCTGCGCTACAACAATACTGAGATTCTCTGAAGGGAGAGAGATGGAAATTACAGGTTAATTAGTCTAACACTGGAAAATTTTAAAAGTCCATTATCAAGGAAGTAGTAGCATTTAGAAAGAATAGAATAGAAATTTATTGTCAAGTGTACTTTTACATGAAATATACGGTGAAAAGTTTTATAAGTCGCCACACCACGGCACCTATATTAAATGACAGAGGTGATACATAATAATAAAAAAGTAAAATTAAGACAAAGTTCATCGCAGTTCAGCTAATGGCTCCGAGGCTTGAGGAAAAGCCAACACAATCAAAGAGTGAAAATCATTTTGTGAAATCATTATTTACAAATTTGCTACAATTAGGGCAGCATGGTGGCTCAATGGTTAGTGCTGCTGCCTCACAGCACCAGGGACCCAGGCTTGATTCCAGCCTCGGGCGACTGTCTGTGTGAAGTTTGCACATTCTCACTGTGTCTTTGTGGGTCTCCTCCGGGTGCTCCAGTTTCCTCCCACAGTCCAAAGACGTGCAGGTTAGGTGAATTGGCCAAACTAAATTGCCCATAGTGTTCAGGGATGTGTTGGCTAGGTGAATTAATCAGGGGTAAATGTACAGTAATAGGAGAAGAGTCTGGGTGGGATTCTCTTCAAAAGGGCCAGTGTGGACTTGTTAAGCCTCAAGGCTTGTTTCCACACTGTAAGGATCCTATGAAATTCTTATTCCAGGATAGAACAAGGTGATTCAATAAATTGAAACTAGTACATGTAGTGTATTTGAATTTTGAGGAAAGCATTCAATAAGATGCCTCATAAAAAGACTACTGCACAAGACAGGTGATCTTAGGTGTTATGGCTAATATATTAACATGGATTGAAGATTGGTTAACACACTGAAGACAGAACAGGATTAGTGGGTCTTTTTCAGCTGAGAAAGCCATAACTGGAGGAGTGCCATAAGGATCAATCCGAGAGCTTCAATTAGCCACTATCTAGACAAATGACACAGTAACTCAAGTTCAATGATTTGGAATTGGAAACAGTATAATGTATCCAAATCTGCTGATGATACAAAAACAGTTAGGATAGCATATTGTAATCAGGAGATAAGGAATCTTTAGGAGATATCGATAAGTTGAACGAGTGGGCCAAAACCTGGAAGATGGAGTTTAATGTAGCAAATTGAGAGGTCACATACTTTGTTAAGGAGAATCAAAAAGCAGACCATTATTAAAATGAAGACAGATTCCAAAAAAACTGCAGTGATTTGGGTGTTCTTGTGCAGAAAACATGAAAAAGATTAGCATGCTGGACAACTGAATTTTGGCTTTTACTGTTAGGGTGTTACAGTTTAAAAATAAGGAAATAGTGTTACAATTGTGTAGGGTATGAGTGATACCACACTTAGAATAATTCAGTTTTGACCCCTGTATTTTGAAAAAAGGATGTACTGGAGGCAGTCGAAGGATATTCACTAGACTGATTCCTGAGATAGAACATAGAACATAAAACATTAGAGCGCACTATAGGCCCTTCGGCCTTGATGTTGCATCAACCAGTGAACCAATCTGAAGCCCATCCAACCTAAACTATTCAATTTTCATCCATATGCTTATCCAATGACCATTAAAATGCCCTTAAGGTTGTCATGTCTACTACTGTTGCAGGCATGCCATTCCATGCCCCTACTACTGAGTAAAGAAACTACTTCTGACATCTGTCCTATGAGGGGCATGGATAGGAATAAATAGACAAGGTCTTTTCCCTGGGGTCGGGGAGTCCAGGACTAGAGGGCATAGGTTTAGGTCTCTTTTATATTTTTCCCCTCTCACCCTAAGAGGCAACTTTTTCACACAGAAGGTGGTACGTGTATGGAATGAGCTGCCAGAGGATGTGGTGGAGGCTGGTACAATTGCAACATTTAAGAGGCATTTGGATAGGTATATGAATAGGAAGGGTTTGGAGGGATATGGTCTGGATGCTGGCAGGTGGGACTAGATTGGGTTGGGATACCTGGTTGGCATGGACAGGTTGGGCCGAAGGGTCTGTTTCCATGTTGTACATCTCTATGACTATGACTCTATAGCTTTAAAATAAGGGGTGATAGATATGTCCCCTTGTGCTAGCCATCACCATAAGAGGAAAAAGGCTCTCACTGTCCACCCCATCTAACCCTCTGTTTTTTTTATATGTTTCAATTAAGTCACCTCTCAACCTTCGTATCTCTAACAAGAACAGTCTCAAGACCCTCAGCCTTTCCTCATAAGACCTTCCCCTTTATACCAAGCAACATCCTAGGAAATCTCCTCTGAACCCTTTCCAAGGATTCCATATCCTTCCCATAATGCGGTGACCAGAACTATATGCAATACTCCAAGTGCGGCAATACTCCAGAGGTTTGTACAGCTGTAACATGATTTCATGGCTCCGAAACACAATCCCTTTGCCAATAAAAGCCAATACGTCATATGCCTTCTCAACAACCCTATCAATCGAGGTGGCATCTTTCAGGGTTCTATGCATATGGATACCAAGATCTCTCTGCTCATCTACACTATTAGGAATCTTACCATTAGCCTAGTACTGTATTCATGCTGCTCCTTCCAAAGTGAATCAACTCTCACTTTTCCGCATTAAACTCCATTTGCCACCTTTCAGCCCAGCTCTACAGCTTATCTATGTCCCTCTATAACCTACAACATCTTTCTGCATTATCCACAACTCCACCACCCTTAGGTGTCACCCACAAATTTACTAACCCATCCTCCTACGCCCTTATCTAGGTCATTTATAAAAATGACAAACAGCAGTGACTCCAAAACAGATGCTTGTGGTACACCACTCATAACTCAACTCCAGGGTGAACATTTCCCATACACCACCACCCTCTGACTTCTTTCAGACAGCCAATTTCTGATCCAAACCACCAAATCATCCTCAATCCCATGCCTCCGTATTTTGTGCAATAGCCTACCGCGAGGAACCTGATCAAACGCCTTACTGAAATCTATATACACCACATAAACTGCTTTATCCTCATCCACCTGTCTGGTCATGTTCTCAAAAGAACTCAATAAGGTCTGTGAGACACGACCTATCCTTCACAAAACCGTGTTGACTATCCCTAATCAATTTATTCCTTTCTAGATGATAATAAATCCTATCTCTTGTAACCTTTTCAAACACTTTACCCACAACCAAAGTAAGGCTCACTGATTTTTAATTACCAGGGTTGTCTCTACTCCTCTTTTTGAACAAGGAGACATTTGGTATCCTCCAGTCTTCAGGAATAGACAACGACGACAAAGATCAAAGCCAAAGGCTCTGCAATCTTTTCCCTGCCTTCCCAGAGAATCCTTGGATAAATCCCATCCAGCCCAGGGGACTTATCTATTTTCACACTTTCCAGAATTGCCAGCATTTGGCCCATATCCTAAGCCCTTCATATTCATGTACCCATCCAGATGCTTTTTAAATGTTGTAACTGTAACATTTCCTCTGGTAGCTCATTCCAGGTACCACCCTCTGCGTGAAAATGCTTCCCCTTAAGCCCCTTTTAAATCTTTCCCCTCTCACCCTAAACCTATGCCCTCTAGTTCTGGACTCCCCTACACTGAGAAAATGACTTTGGCTATTCACCCTACCTACGCCCCTCGTGATTTTGTAAACCTCTAGAAGGTCACCCTTCAGCCTCTGATGCTCCAGGAAAAATAGTCTGCCGATTCAGCCTCTCCTTATAGCTCAAACCCTCCAACCCTGGCAACATCCTTTTAAATCTTTTCTGCGTCCTTTCAAGTTTAACAAATTCTTTCCCTTAACAGAGAGGCCAGAACTGAATGCAATATTCCAAACGCAGCCTAACCAATTCTCCTGCTTTTATTTGTAAGATCTGTTATCAAAATACTGAAGTCTCCTCTCCTTCTCAATTGTAAGTACCAAGTATAAAATGCCTTTTCATGTTGTGAAAAAGCAACAACCCACAAGGTCCACCCACAATTAGACTACCTTAACTTATTTATCCTAGTGGCAGCATCACAGACTCACCAGGATAAGGCAGCCAATTTTAACAATCTACTTTGACCATGAAAGTGACTTGTATTTACATAACATCATAAAATCTCACAAAGCATTTTGTAATACTGCCATCAGAGAAAAGAACTGAGACTGAGCATACAAAGTGCCATTCAGACAAAATGACCAAAACTTTTATCGAACTGTGGTTAGAAGTAAAATCTGAAGAGGACAAAAATTGAGCTGCAAAGGTATTTTGAGGAAATTCCAGTGCAAAGGGCTTAGGCAGCCAATGGCACAGTCACCAGGACTGGTTAAGGTATTTTGATAGCTTTGTATTTATTGTATTTCTCATTAGAAAGGTTGGGAACCAGAGCATAGATCCACAACATCTGATATCAGAGACAGGGAGAATATTTTTAAGAGGAATTAAAAATGCTGTGAATACCACGTACCAAGGACTGTTGAAATTTTCATTGCATCTGCTTCCAAGACGAAAAAATATGCAGGGCAATTGGAAAAAGAGACAAGACAGCGGGACTTCCAAAAAAAACCTACTTTCTTTCAGTGTGATTTCATGTTAAGACAACAACAATAATATCAGGCAATTTTTGACTGCATCTGATGCAAGAGAAACTCTGTGATACACCTGATAAAAACAGGGCATCCTCAAGAAAATCTGTACAACTAATTACCAATTGCATGGTAACTTGAAGCATCACAGTACTGGAACACAATCCAGTCCTTACTGGAAACTCCCATTCATGCAATTCAAACAAGGTTTACTAGAGAGCAAACATACACAATGATAATAATCTGCTACGAAACAGGTTGCTTTAGATAGCTACTACAGCACAGACGAAAAATCAATTATGATGCCCTTATGATTTATTTTGTGGCGTGTTACTTGTTCAGTGAACATTCCTGATGACTGAAAGGAAAGAGGTAGAAAAATACAGGGTTGAAGAAAATACACAGATTTAAAATGAACTTGGCTGACAACGGCCAATCTTCAAGTGTTGAAATGAAAGAAAGTCTAAAATATAACTTATATTTAAGCTTTAAATTTTCTTGTTCAGAGTTTTAAAAAATTAATTCATGGGCCGTGGGCATCTCTGGCCAGGCCAGCATTTATTGCCCACCCTCAATTGCCCAGAGGGCATTTACGAGTCAACCATATTGCTGTGGGTCTGGAATCATACACAGGCCAAACTGAGTGAGGATGACAAGATTTCCTTTACCAAAGGATATTAGTGAACCAAATGTGTTTTTCCGACAATCTACGATGCTTCATGCTCAACATTAGATCCTTAATTTCAAGGGCTTTTTAAATCAAATTCAAATTCTACTATCTGCCATGGCAGGATTTGAATCCAAGTCCCCAGAACATTAGCTGAGTTTATGGATTAATAGCCTAGTGGTAATACCACTTCAACACTGCCTCCCCTAAATTATATAGAAATAGAATTAAGAAACAAAAATTTAAAAAAAGAGACATACTGCTTTTTGTTTTTATATGCATCAAAATTAACACAAGAATGCCAAATTTCTAATTATCACAATTTATACTTCAAGAAAAGAACGCATATCAGTTAGCAAACTGACTTTGATTGGCCAAGTTGTTACAATAGAGAAAGTAATTCAAAAAAGTGTTAGACTTGAGCCTATTTCTTACTTGCAGAAAAGGGATGTCTGCATATGAATGTATGCTAGTTCTAGGAAGCATAAAAGAACGTAACTATGTGATCAACTGTTGGGTGCAATTCTGCAACTGACCAGCTGAATAACCCTAAATGTGAAAATACATACACAAACAACCAATCGGAGATGATCCATCAACTTGTCATCCAAACATTAGCCTTTTCTGCTGCAGCACAAGCTGTTGTGATGATTTGAAATTTGACATGTGTGCGTTTGTCCTGATAAGTAAAAGCCAAAAAGCAATGGGTGGGAGGTAAGATCACTGGACAAGTAATTCAGAGTCTCTGGCTCATTTTGTGGGACAATGCGTTCACATTACAACATCACAGATGTCGATTGCGGAGTCTCTTTTTAGGGAAGGAAATCTGTCATCCTTACCTGGTCTGGTGTATGTGTGGCTCCACAGCAATGTGGATGACTCTAAACTGCCCTTAAGAGATGGGAAAAAAAATGCTAGCCCAGTCAGCACTGCCCACATCGCATGAACAAATTAAAAAAAAGTAACACGTCTGTCTTTTCAACAATACTGTAGATTCTCGACTACTAAGTAATTTCTTCCAAAGGATTGCACTAATGTGGGCTCTATATGACTGAGTTTAAACCAGAGCAATATTATTCTGGATTAGTGGTGCTGGAAGAGCACTGCAGTTCAGGCAGCATCCAAGGAGCAGCGAAATCAATGTTTCGGGCAAAAGCCCTTCATCAGGAATAAAGGCAGAGAGCCTGAAGCGTGGAGAGATAAGCTAGAGGAGGGTGGGGTGGGGAGAAAGTAGCATAGAGTACAATAGGTGAGTGGGAGAGGGGATGAAGGTGATAGGTCAGGGAGGAGAGGGTGGAGTGGATAGGTGGAAAAGGAGATAGGCAGGTAAGACAAGTCCGGACAAGTCATGGGGACAGTGCTGAGCTGGATGTTTGGAACTAGGGTGAGGTGGGGGAAGGGGAAATGAGGAAACTGTTGAAGTCCACATTGATGCCCTGGGGTTGAAGTGTTCCGAGGCGGAAGATGAGGCGTTCTTCCTCCAGGCGTCTAGTGGTGAGGGAGTGGTGGTGAAGGAGGCCCAAGACCTCCAAGTCCTCAGCAGAGTGGGAGGGGGAGTTGAAATGTTGGGCCACTGGGCGGTGTGGTTGATTGGTGCAGGTGTCCCGGAGATGTTCCCTAAAGCGCTCTGCCAGGAGGCACCCAGTTTCCCCAATGTAGAGGAGACCGCATCGGGGGCAACGGATACAATAAAATGATATTAGTGGATGTGCAGGTAAAACTTTGATGGACGTGGAAGGCTCCTTTAGGGCCTTGGATACAGGTGAGGGAGGAGGTGTGGGCGCAGGTTTTACAGTTCCTGCAGTGGCAGGGGAAGGTGCCAGGCTTGGAGGGTGGGTTGTAGGGGGGGCGTGGACCTGACCAGGTAGTCACGGAGGGAACGGTCTTTGCACAAGGCGGAAAGGGGTGGGGAGGGAAATATATCCCTGGTGGTGGGGTCTTTTTGGAGGTGGCGGAAATGTCAGCGGATGATTTGGTTTATGCGAAGGTTGGTAGGGTGGAAGGTGAGCACCAGGGGCGTTCTGTCCTTGTTACGGTTGGAGGGGTGGGGCCTGAGGGCAGAGGTGAGGGGTGGGGCCTGAGGGCGGAGGTGAGGGGTGGGAACGAGATGCGTTGGAGGGCATCTTTAACCACGTTGGAAGGAAAATTGCGGTCTCTAAATGAAGGAGGCCATCTGGTGTGTTCTGTGGTGGAACTGATCCTCCTGGGAGCAAATACAGTGGAGGCGGAAGAATTGGGAATACAGGATGGTATTTTTGCAAGAGGTAGGGTGGGAAGAGGCATAATCCAGGTAGCTGTGGGAGTCAGTGGGTTTGTAAAAAATGTCAGTGTCAAGTCGGTCGTCATTAATGGCGATGAAGAGGTCCAGGAAGGGGAGGGAGGTGTCAGAGATGGTCCAGGTAAATTTAAGGTCAGGGTGGAATGTGTTGGTGAAGTTGATGAATTGCTCAACCTCCTCGCGGGAGCACAAGGTGGCGCCAATGCAGTCATCAATGTAGCGGATGAAGAGGTGGGGAGTGGTGCTGGTGTAATTACGGAAGATCAACTGTTCTACGTAGCCAACAAAGAGACAGGCGTAGCTGGGGCCCATACGTGTCCCCATGGCTACCCCTTTGGTCTGGAGGAAGTGGGAGGATTCAAAGGAGAAATTGTTAAGGGTGAGGACTAGTTCGGCCAAACGAATGAATGTGTCGGTGGAAGGGTACTGTTGGGGACGTCAGGAGAGGAAAAAACGGAGGGCTTGGAGGCCCTGGTCATGGCGGATGGAGGTGTAGAGGGGTTGGATATCCATGGTGAAGAATGAGGCGTTGAGGGCCGGGAAACGGAAGTCTTGGAGGAGGTGGAGAGCATGGGTGGTGTCTCGAACGTATGTGGAGAGTTCCTGGACTGGGGGGGGGATAGGACAGGAGCATGCTGAGACAATGGGTCGGCCAGGGTGGTCAGGCTTGTGGATCTTGGGAAGGAGGTAGAACCGGGCAGTGTGGGGTTCCCGGACTATGAGGTTGGAAGCTGTGGGTGGGAGATCTCCTGAGGTGATGAGGTTCTGTATGGTCTGGGAGATGATGGTTTGGTGATGGGGGGGTGGGGTCATGGTCGAGGGGGCGGCAGGAAGAGGTGTTTGGCTTCAGCGATGTAGAGATCAGTGCACCAGACTAAGGGGGGAGCGCAGTGGTAATCTGGCGCACTGACCTCTACACCGCTGAAGTACTCTTCCACCTCCTCCCTCACCTCTATCCAAGGCCCTAAAGGAGCCTTCCACATCCATCAAAGTTTTACCTGCACATCCACTAATATCATTTATTGTATCCGTTGCTCCCGATGCGGTCTCCTCTACATTGGGGAGACTGGGCGCCTCCTAGCAGAGTGCTTTAGGGAACATCTCCGAGACACCCGCACCAATCAACCACACCGCCCTGTGGCCCAATATTTCAAATCCCCCTCCCACTCTGCCAAGGACATAGAGGTCCTGGGCCTCCTTCACCGCCGCTCCCTCACCACCGCTCCCTCACCACCAGACGCCTGGAGGAAGAATGCCTCATCTTCCGCCTCGGAACACTTCAACCCCAGGGCATCAATGTGGACTTCAACAGTTTCCTCATTTCCCCTTCCCCCACCTCACCCTAGTTTCAAACTTCCAGCTCAGCACTGTCCCCATGACTTGTCCGGACTTGTCCTACCTGCCTATCTCCTTTTCCACCTATCCACTCCACCCTCTCCTCCCTGACCTATCACCTTCATCCCCTCCCCCACTCACCCGTTGTACTCTATGCTACTTTCTCCCCACCCCCACCCTCCTCTAGCTTATCTCTCCACGCTTTAGGCTCACTGCCTTTATTCCTGATGATGGACTTTTGTCCGAAACGTTGATTTCGCTGCTCCTTGGATGCTGCCTGAACTGCTGGGCTCTTCCAGCACCACTAATCCAGAATCTGGTTTCCAGCATCTGCAGTCATTGTTTTTACCAGAGCAATATTAGTTGGCTTATTTGCAGCAGTGAATATTCAAATGTATTCTAAGCAATAGCAGGTCACAGACAGTTCAGGTATCACGTCAGTGTGCACTTTCTCTGATAAATCAGTGAAATAAAATATAGCAGGAGAAGAGAATGAATATATCTTTGAAGAAACTTGGCTGAAGTGCAAGCAATAAAAGTAGAATCAGAATATTGTGTATCCTAGGAATAGAAAAACAAAGGTTTTTAGATTCCTGGATCACTGGAACGGTTTCTGGGGAAGGTGGGACCTGTACAAGCAGGACAGTCTGCATCAAGCCCTCTACAATGGTTTGACAGTAGGAGACAGAGGGGGGTGGTGGTTGGAGGTTGTTGTCCAGACTGGAGAACTGTGACCAGCAGCGTGCTGCAAGGATTAGTGCTGGGTCCACTGCTGTTCATCATTTGTATAAACAATTTGAATAAAAAGAGAAGATGTTAGTAAGCTTGGTAAAAACAAGGACTGCAGATGCTGGAAACCAAAGTCTAGATTAGAGTGGTGCTGGAAAAGCACAGCAGGTCAGGTAACATCAGAGGAGCAGGAAAATCAACATTTTGGGCAAAAGCCCTTCATTAGGAATAGAGGCAGGATGCCTGCAGAGTGGAGAGATAAATGGTTAGTAAGCTTGCTGATGTTACCAAAATTGAACAGTGAAGGTGGTTATCTGAGTGTACAATTTGGCCAGTGGACAGAGGAATGGCAGATGGAAGTTTAATTTAGAGAAATGTGAGGTGCTGCATTTTGGCAAGACAAACCAGAGTACGGAGTTGCACAATTAATGGTAGAGCCATGGGGTGTATTGTCAAACAAACAGATCTGGGATGTAGGTACACAGGTCCTCAGAAGTGGTGTCACAGAAGACAAGGTAGCGAAAGTGGCATTTGGTACGCTTGCCTTCACAGTCAGAGCAATGAGTACAAGAGTTGAGACATCATGTCACAACTGTAGAAGGCATTCGTATGGCCACATTTAGTGGACTGCATACAATATCAGTTGCCCGGCTATAGGAAGGCAGCTGGAAAGGGTGCAAAAAAAGATTTACAAGCATGGAAGGTTGGAGTCATCAGGAGAGACTGCATAGGCTGGGACGTTTTTACCCTGGAGTGTAGGAGGATTATAAAGAGATTAATAATGTCATGAGGGGCACAGATAAGGTGAATAGCCAAGGGTTTTTGCCAAGGTAGGGAAAGCCAAAACTAGGAGGGCAAAGATTTAAGGTGAGTGGGCAAAGATTTAAAAGGGACCTGAGAGGCAACATTTTCACGCAAAGGTGTGTATATAGAACAAGCTGCCAGAGGAAGTGGTCGAGGAGGGTACAATTACAATATTTAAAAAAACATTTGGACAGGTACATGAGTACGAAAGGTTTGGAAGCAAATGGGACTAATTCAATTTAGGAAACCTGACTGGCATAGACGAGTTGAGCGAAAAAGGGCCTGTTTCCGGGCTGTCTGAGTCGAAAAAGGTTAAATCCAAGATGTAAACAAGGCCAAGAGAGAAAATAAAATGTGGAATGAAATTTCATAAAGGTTTCAAAACAACAGACAATCAATAAACTGCTGTACTTCCTATCCTAAAAGGTCAAAAAGGTGACAGAGAGAGAACTTGTTAAAAATCCACAAACGTAAGGAACAAAGGATGCTAGAACTCTATTTCCACAGAGTGAAAATAGATATCATCTCTATCCATCTTAAACAAAACAATTCCAAAGACAAAGGCCTCACGGACATCATTATAGGTTTACGGGGACATGGGCCAAACGTAGGCAAAAGAAATTAGTTCAGTTCGGAAACCTGGTCAGCATGGATGAGTTGGACCAAAGGGTTTCTTTCCGTGCTATAGGACTCTATTAACAGATGCTATCAAGTGGCCTTTTCTGATAAGAGAAGCAAGCAAAAAATTAACAAACTTCTCTGGTAATCAAAGCACGCATTGAAAATTTTACTGAGAATGCTAGCAGTAAGGCTGAGTAACAGAGCAGATCATGTACCTAGTTTATACCATCTGGAAGACAGTTTTGTGAATTTAGATCTGTCCCAGTTGGATGCTCACACAGTACTTGTCCAAAGCCAATAGTTAAAAGTTTGCAAAGCACTGACCACACTGTTTAAACACTTGAATGTATTTTAATTGGGTTGAAATAACAGTGTATTCCCTGAGCACTCTCTCAAAAGTTTAACAAGATGAAATTATACGCCAAAATAGGTCATTGACAGGTTTGAGTTCTCTCCAAAGTTAGGAGAAGCCCAGCTCCAGATTTAAGTTGCAACTTTAAAATTGTTATAGTTAAAGTGAAAATGTAACCTTAATAGAGAAGATCACAAGAATCAAGAGTCATTTGTTCAACAGTAAAGTTGGAGTCAAAGAGAAGGAAGCCTTATAAAATGAGCTAAGAGATTTCACAGTTTGAGATTAGATTAGATTACTTACAGTGTGGAAACAGGCCCTTCGGCCCAACAAGTCCACACCGACCCACCGAAGCGCAACCCACCCATACCCCTACATTTACCCTTTACCCTTTACCTAACACTACGGGCAATTTAGCATGGCCAATTCACCTGACACGCACATCTTTGGACTGTGGGAGGAAACCGGAGCACCCGGAGGAAACCCACGCAGACACGGGGAGAACGTGCAAACTCCACACAGTCAGTCGCCTGAGGCGGGAATTGAACCCGGGTCTCTGGCACTGTGAGGCAGCAGTGCTAACCACTGTGCCACCGTGCAGCCTGGAGATCTGGAGAAGCAATTTAAATAAAGTTAAGAAATTGAGTGACAAATCTTCAAATCAAAGCAATGAGGTTGCAATGTATGTAGAACTCCAAATCATGTAGAACTCGAGAGTCTTGGCTTCAGCAACCTTTGACAGCAACCACAGATGAACTAAGAAGTACTCCTAATGCCTCCTTAGGCACCCCAATGCCAAATGAGTTTATCCTCACTTCTCACTGTCAATGCAAAATAAACATTCATCCTTGCAAACTTTGTAAAAAAAAAACTAACTTGGTTTCAACATTATGTTTTAAATTCACTCATGAGACACTGGCTCAGTCAACTTTTACTGCCCATCCTTTGTTGCCCTTGAGAAGGCAATAGTGAGCTGTCTTCTTGAACCGCTGCAATCCAAGTGGTGTAGGTAGACCCACAATGCTACTGGGGAGGGACTTCCAGGACCTTGACCCAGTGACACTGAAGGAGTAGCAATATATTTCCGAGTCAGGATGGTGAGTGGCCTGCAGGGGAATTTGCAGGTGGTGGTATTCCCTTAGATGGACATGGCCATGGGTCTGGAAGGTGCTGTCTCAAGAGGCTCACTGAATTTCTGCACTGCACCTTGTAAACAGTACACATTGAGCACATAACCTGGCCAGTGCTTTAATGAAGTACTTAAAAAAGAGGGAGTTGCATTATCACAGAAATTGACTCAAAGCAGGAAATTAAACTGATGATTGCATACTTCAAAAAAATACAAAATGGACAGAAATTCTGCTGCTGTTGAAGAAAGCTTATGTTCAAAGGAAGAGGCTCTTTGCTAATAGAAATTCTTCCTATTATTTTTCTCTACTCAACATCAATCCAATTTTACATTAAATGATTCATTGGTCTCTGCCTCAGCCACTTCCTGTAGAAAGGCATCCTGATACAGTACTACCCAACCACTACCCACAGTGATCCCATTTTGGAGGTGCAAAAATTGTCAAAGCTCCTCAATGAAAATTGAGCGTGCAAAGGCTTGTTAGAAGCACAGAAATACTGAAATTAGGAGGGGGGAGGCCATTCAAGCAGGAAGATAGCTTTTGAAGATTGATCCAAGCGCTATGATCATTATTATCTTGGAAATCACAACTCAAAGCTTTTAGCTTGCGACCCAACCTGGGTCCTGAACATTTCTGCTGAGAAAAAAGAAACTTTTCTCAACCTTTGTCCTCATTCTCAAGAAGGATCTAAATTTAATAATCCTTTGTCACTGACACCCAACAAATGGAAATATCTTTCACTAATCACTTTATCAAATCTTGTCATTTTTCAAATCACTTAATCCTCACAATTCTTTGTTCTTTCAAGTTCTGTGCCATTTGTAAAAACGGCATTTTACCCTGCACAGTCAAGTCTGGATCATTAATTATAAAGATAAAATTAGTGGTTCTGATACCAACCTCCTGACCCCACTACACACCATGCTCCAGTTCAAATTAATAATGTTCATCACTACGGTTTCCTGTGACTCAGCCAGCTTCTTACCCACTATTTCTTTTATTCTACTGGCTTTGGTTTTGTTAGCATGTCTATTATGTGGCACATTATTAAGCTTTGGATACACCATAATCAACCATATTACCCTCATCAACTCTCTAGCTTCACTGAAATTCTCAGTCAATTTTGTTAAATACAATTTGCTTTTAATTTCCCCAATTAATCCATACTTGTCCAAGTGACTTAATTTTGACCTAGATATTATCACTAAAAGCATTCCACTGCTAAGGTTAAACTGACTAGCCAATATCTGTTGCTTTAAACCTTACACCCTTGTTCAAAAAAGGTGCAATAGCCACAATTTTCCACCACCACCACCTCCATATCCAATACTGGAAGAGTATGGCCAGTACCCTGCAATTTCCTCCACCAGCATTTTTAGTTGCATCATCTGACCTGGTAGCTACCTCAATCAATTTTTAGCCAATCCTATATTTCAACTACCTCCTCATGACAGCATCGTTATCATGGTAAGGACAGTTTCAAAAGTACCCATTTAGCTCCAAAGCCATACCTTTTCCCTTCTGTGCTTGTACGGATCCCCTTATCATCCAAACCTGTCACCCTCAAATGACTCTTACACTTTTTATTTGGGAATAGAAGACTTCTGAAACAAAAACAGACATTTCTTCAAAAACACAGTAGGTCTGGCAGCATCCATGGAGAGGAACCAGAGTTAACATTTCGGGTCTGGTGACAAACACTGCCAGATCGGAGTTTTTCCAGCAATTTGTTTTTGTTTCTGATTTCCAGTATCCACAACTCTGTTTTTTTTTTTGTTTGGATGACTTCTAGATTTTTGGTTTTATGTCAGATGCTAATGTCTTTGCATATTGTTTGCCATTCCAATTTCCATTCTGACTTCTCTTCTGAGCTTTGTACATTCAGCCCAGGTTTTATTTTTTACAAACCTGTCATTTGTCATACTCATCCCCACTATTTCTTTTGTCATCCAGGGAGCACTGGATTGGGTGGCCCCACCTTTTCCCTTTGTAAGAATGCATTTCAACTGTACCGAAAACATCTCTACTGCAGTTGTACTTAACAATCTACCGAGGTCGCATCTACTTCAAGCCACTGAAATTGACCCTTCTCCAATTAAGTGTTTTTACTCAAGAATAGGATTTAACTCACAATATTAATCTTCTTGAACACTGGCTATAAATTCAACTGTCATTGAATCAGGATTAAAAAAAAAGCTTGAATTATATATAGAACGACCTTCAATATAGCATTTCACTGCAGAATGGACATTGTCAAATTGAGAAAACCTGAAATAGTCAAGGGATTTGTGATTTAAAGATATAAATCAAATGTATAAATAAACTTCACACCGTGACCATCCATTAGTGGTGCTTTATGATGTAAAAAAAAAGTCCAGTACCTATCAGTTCACTTTAGGAGAAAAATAAGACTGCTGTGATTCCCAATTTCAAATCAACACGACAGCACAGACAGATGGTGTGTTTGCCCACAAGGTGACAAGATATTCAAGTGCTATCACCAGCCACTAACAGCTGAGTACTGCATTGAACAGTTAGAAAATACAGTCACAGTTTGCAGCCTTTAAAAATTAGTATCTTACAATTGATAGGCCCCTGAGCAAAAAGACTTGAAAATCCTAACCTGAAAGCTACTTTCCAGATTGCGGTTTGTACGGCATACTTCAGCCATTCATTTTCAGCAGATCTGCAGTGATCAGCATGACCTCTGAAATGTCCTTATCCTTCACGATCTAGAGGCAGGGCCCAGGGAATTTTAACAAGCCTTTTGGATGTCAATATGCCCTGAAACAAAATAGAACAAAATTGCTGTCTTTGTGTGGGTAACTTATGCTGATTACGATTGAACTTTGACTCAACTTTAACAGCTAACAAGTTTCAGGCCTATTGTATAACATGGATCTATCACTTACACTAATTTTGAGTAAGGTTGCATATATTAAACAGTAGGTCTGTTTTATCTAGTTGATATGTGCAGTTGTCCCACTCAACAGGTTCTAAAACGCCAAACAAAACTTTGTCAACATTCATTTAGAGTACAAGCTTTAATCGAGAGGTAATCCATGCTCAATTGGTCTTGTCATTGTCCCTTCCTAAGACCAACGAGGTAAAAACAACCTTTCCTTCAGGATAAGACAGTTGTAATGACATTATTTCTTCCTTTTAAATTAAACCATGTGAAGGCAACCAGTTTTCATTCTAAACTTTCTGGCAACAAAACCCACCAGTTTAGAAAGATACATCCTAATAATCTGGGAGCATTGAATAGTGGGGAAAATAAATTATTTTCATCAGCATCTTGGGCTGAGGGAGAGAAGGAAGGACAGGAAGAGGGGGCCGGGCAGAAATCCCATCCGTGATTACCCAAGCTATTGGAAAATCTACATGCTGGTGTGGAATTTCCAAGAAGATATTATTGGACTCAGATGTGATCAAATAGTTTCCTGGCTGGGTCACTCAAATAACAACTTTGGTACTGGAAGCACCATATGCCAACAGACAAATCTCAGTGATACGGAGGCATGAGTTTTGGTGAAGCAGGCTATTTGGTGACTCAACGGTATTTGGTCTCTCAAGCCTGCTCCGCCATTCAATGCAATCAATCTGATCTGATTGTGGTGTCAGCTCCACATTCCGCCCCCACTCCCAGCTCCACACCCACACCAGATCCCAGCTCGAAGCCCTGCCGAGTTTTCACCATCCCTCCAGACCTTCCCCTCACTGAGGACGAACGATCAGTCCTCAGCAAAGGACTCACCTTCATCCCCCTCCGTCCAGGCATCAATTAATTTAATACACGCCGTGACGTCGAACAATTCTTCCGTCGCCTCCGCCTCCGAGCTTACTTTCACAATCAGGATTCCCGCCCACCTTCCGAGGACCCCTTCGCCCACCTCCAACACACTGCATCCACCTGGACACCCCGCACTGGCCTATTACCTGCCCGCGCCGTCTTCATTTCCAACTGCCGCCGGGACATTAACCGCCTCAACCTGTCTACCTCCCTCCCCCAAAGCGCAGCCCTCCAATCCCTCTGCTCCAATCCCAACCTCACCATCAAGCCAGCAGATAAAGGGGGCGCAGTGGTAGTCTGGCGTACTGACCTCTACACCGCTGAAGCCAAACGCCAACTCGAGGACACCTCTTCCTACTGCTCCCTTGACCATGACCCCACCCCCCATCATCAAACCATCATCTCCCAGACCATACAGAACCTCATCACCTCAGGAGATCTCCCACCCACAGCTTCCAACCTCATAGTCCGGGAACCCCGCACTGCCCAGTTCTACCTCCTTCCCAAGATCCACAAGCCTGACCACCCTGGCCGACCCATTTGGGCAGGAGCATGCTGAAACACTGAACTCATCTCTACCTACCTCAACACTGTCCTATCCCCCCCCCCCAATCCAGGAACTCTCCACATACGTTCGAGACACCACCCACGCCCTCCACCTCCTCCAAGACTTCCGTTTCCCTGGCCCCCAATGCCTCATCTTCACCATGGATACCCAATCCCTCTACACCTCCATCTGCCATGACCAGGGCCTCCAAGCCCTCCGTTTTTTCCTCACCAGACGTCCCCCAACAGTACCCTTCCACCGACACACTCATTCATTCGTTTGGCCGAACAGGTCCTCACCCTTAACAATTTCTCCTTTGAATCCTCCCACTTCCTCCAGACCAAAGGGGTAGCCATGGGCACCCGTATGGGCTCCAGCTATGCCTGTCTCTTTGTTGGCTATGTAGAACAGTTGATCTTCCGTAATTACACCGGCATCGCTCCCCACCTCTTCCTCCGCTACACTGATGACTGCATTGGCGCCACCTCGTGCTCCCGCGAGGAGGTTGAGCAATTCATCAACTTCACCAACACATTCCACCCTGACCTTAAATTTACCTGGACCATCTCTGACACCTCCCTCCCCTTCCTGGACCTCTCCATCTCCATTAGTGACGACCGACTTGACACTGACATTTTTTACAAACCCACCGACTCCCAAACCCACCTTTTCCCACCCTACCTCTTGCAAAAATGCTCCCGTATTCCCGCGTATCTGCTCCCAGGAGGACCAGTTCCACCACAGAACACACCAGATGGCCTCCTTCTTTAGAGACCGCAATTTCCCTTCCCACGTGGTTAAAGATGCCCTCCAACGCATCTCGTCCACATCCCACACCTCCGCCCTCAGACCCCACCCCTCCAACCGTAACCAAGGACAGAACGCCCCTGGTGCTCACCTTCCACCCTACCAACCTTCGCATAAACCAAATCATCTGCCGACATTTCCACCACCTCCAAAAAGACCACCAGGGATATATTTCCCTCCCCACCCCTTTCTGCCTTCCGCAAAGACCGTTCCCTCCGTGACTACATGGTCAGGGCCACGCCCCCCTACAACCTACCCTCCCATCCTGGCACCTTCCCCTGCCACCGCAGGAACTGTAAAATCTGCGCCCACACCTCCTCCCTCACCTCTATCCAAGGCCCTAAAGGAGCCTTCCACGTCCATCAAAACTTTACCTGCATATCCACAAATATCATTTATTGTATCCGTTGCTCCCGATGCAGTCTCCTCTACATTAGGGAGACTGGCCGCCTCCTAGCAGAGCGCTTTAGGGATCATCTCCGGGACACCGCACCAATCAACCACACCGCCCAGTGGCCCAACATTTCAACTCTCCCTCCCACTCTGCTGAGGACATGGAGGTTCTGGGCCTCCTTCACCGCCACTCCCTCACCACCAGACGCCTGGAGGAAGAATGCCTCATCTTCCGCCTCGGAACACTTCAACCCCAGGGCATCAATGTGGACTTCAACAGTTTCCTCATTTCCCCTTTCCCCCACCTCACCCTAGTTCTAAAACTTCCAGCTCAGCACTGTCCCCATGACTTGTCCGGACTTGTCCTACCTGCCTATCTCCTTTTCCACCTATCCACTCCACCCTCTCCTCCCTGACCTATCACCTTCATCCCCTCCCCCACTCACCCGTTGTACTCTATGCTACTTTCTCCCCACCCCCACCCTCCTCTAGCTTATCTCTCCGCGCTTCAGGCTCTCTGCCTTTATTCCTGATGAAGGGCTTTTGCCCGAAACGTCGATTTCGCTGCTCCTTGGATGCTGCCTGAACTGCTGTGCTCTTCCAGCACCACTAATCCAGAATCCACATTCCCAGCCAATCCCAATTACCTCAGACTCTTGTCGGTCAAGAGTCTAACTCGGCCCTCAAAAACATTCAACAATCCTAACTCCACTCTTGTCTGGAGAAGAAAACTCAATACGTGAATGATTAAAATTTTATTAAGAAATAAAATTAAAACCTGTTAGTCTATATAGCTATATAGCTATACAGCTATCCTACAGTACATCAGCAATATATACTCTTAATAATCACCTCAGAAGTACGTTGCACAGAACCAGTATGCTAAAAACAGATCAGCATGATCAATTAAGCCATGAATAAAACATGATCACTTGCAGCTTCAAACCTATGCTTAATCTTTCACTCAGGACTCCCTTTAACTAATACAAGTTCAAATTGTCGGATCATGTGATGTTTTAAAATTCTGCAGGAATTTTGCTTAATATTAGATTTGTAGAAGAAAGTGAGGACTGCAGATGCTGGAGATCAGAGCTGAAAATGTGTTGCTGGAAAAGCGCAGCAGGTCAGGCAGCATCCAAGGAGCAGGAGAGATTCCTGAAGGGCTCATGCCTGAAACGTCGATTCTCCTGCTCCTTGGATGCTGCCTGACCTGCTGCGCTTTTCCAGCAACACATTTTCAGCTAATATTAGATTTGTGTCATTCAAGCAATGTAATGTATACTACAATATAGAGAAGGAATTGGAGTTTAGTTTTCAGATGATGCATGTTGTACCAAAATTGCTAAACTGATAATCTCACACCGACATCACTGGTACAATTAGTAGTGCTGATGCATTCTACCAATTAAACATTAAAAATTCAAATAAGTGGTCTAAGACTTCCCACCCAGAATACGAGCTGCTGCGCATTTCCACTCATCTACAAGCTGACCCAGTTTTCTACAAAATGTGTCAAGTAAAGCAATGTCATGGGTGCTCCAGCTCTCTCAGAATGATATTTTGGATGTAGCAGATAGGAAGAGAAAGGGAACTGGTGCAACAGAGAATAGTTAAATTAATTCCAGACATTTTTTTAAAAAATTGAACAAAATCTTGAAAGCAGAAGACTTATTTTACAATTCATATATAAAAGGCAAACCCCATGGCATTATTCAAACAGATCTGAAGAATGTGCCCCTCAACCAAAAACAGATGACCAGGCATTCATCTCAAAAGTATAATAAGTCTTAAAGACTGATTACCTTTGGTGAGGGCGCAAGAGATTAGAGATGAGAGGCTTGGGCGGTTGCAGAGGGCGAAGGAGTGGGCAAGAAGGACTTAGGATAAGTCTGTGATAGAATTTCTGATAGATTTGAGTACATCAAAATTCCCCCATCATAAAGATTTTGATTTGTTAGTTTTGGTTGAGTCAATAGTCTATAGAAAGCCTGCAGCTACAACATTTATTCACAAAACTTTCACATTTCACCAGACTGATCTCCTGATTTAACGGTTATGGAGGAGTTAGGGATATCTCAGACGATGAAATGACAGATCCTGGCAGCATACTAGTCTCATGCTATTGTTGGTCCACAATGCCTCATGGATGCTGAGTTTTGGGCTGTCAGGTGTGTCCTTAGTCTATTACACTTGGTACAGTAGTTGTGTCCATGGCACTAAAGAGGCAACAGAAAATCTTGGGGAGACAGGCCGGCTACTTGCGGAGCGTTTCAGAGAACACCTCTGGGACACCCGGACCAACCAACCCAACCACCCTGTGGCTCAACATTTCAATTCCCCCTCCCACTCCACCAAGGATATGCAGGTCTTTGGACTCCTCCATCGCCAGACCACAACAAAACGACGGTTGGAGGAAGAGCGCCTCATCTTCCGCCTAGGAACCCTCCAACCACAAGGGATGAACTCGGATTTCACCAGTTTCCTCATTTCCCCTCCCCCCACCTTGTCTCAGTCTAATCCATCGAATTCAGCACCGCCTTCCTAACCTGCAATCTTCTTCCCGACCTCTCCGCCCCCGCCCCAGTCGGACCTATCACCCTCACCTTGACCTCTTTCCACCTATCACATTTCCGACGACCCTCCCCCAAGTCCCTCCTTCCTACCTTTTATCTTAGCCTGCTGGACAAACTTTCCTCATTCCTGAAGAAGGGCTTATGCCCGAAACGTCGATTCTCCTGTTCCCTGGATGCTGCCTGACCTGCTGCGCTTTTCCAGCAACACATTTTCAGCTCTGATCTCCAGCATCTGCAGACCTCACTTTCTCCTCAACAGAAAATCTAGCAAAACATTTGCTGTAACCTTGAAATTTTACTAGCTTTTCTCCTGTTGCAATTAAAAGAGAGTTCAGCTTTGTGCGGTGAAAGACATTTCAAACCAGTAGCAACTCTGCATTTAACAGTGACTGAGATTTTGGAGGAAGATTGTCATCCCCCACATTCAAACATTTCAGTGCAGCCTCATGTAAAATGCTTAAATAATGCCAGGAGGGAGGAAATACAAAAACAATTCAAAAGCAGCTTATACAAATGTCATGAATGAGGAGACCTAGAGTTGAGTTTTCTTTAAAAGCAGCTTTACAAAGTTTTCATTCCATTCTTCTATCCCAGAAGCCAAACGGAGAAATTCTGGACTGTTTTATTAGAACGGAGAACTGGCAGTCATGAACAGGCATGCAGCCTTGTTTTATTATTGGTTTCTGGGTAGCATCTGCTCCCAAGATACGATACAGAAACAGAAAATTAAAACTGAAGATGATGTTCCCCGGACAAAGAGAATTGTATATTTGCTTCACATTCTCACAGCCAAAAGTATGGTAACTGTTATGTGGGTAAGCACCTTGCCAATTTGTAAACAAGGTCCAAGAAACAAAGTGTTTGACAAGATGATTTGTTTTAGTTCTCATGTTAGTTGAAGGACAAATTGCAGAAGAGATAGGAAAAATAAGCCACCAGTTTTGAACAAGTCCTGTGGGAGTTGTGTTTTTTTAAAAATATAGCTACCTGAACAGACAGGCAACTTATCATCTCACCCAAAAACTGAACCTCTGACAATAAAGCGCTCCAGCAGTACTGTAGCAGCAGAATACACATTCATTGCACTGCACTTTGCACTAGAAAGTATCTTTGGAGCACATAAGAAGGGAAGGCAATCCACAAATTCAGGTCAATGATTGGATTCTGAAGCAGAGGTAGTCTTGTGACACCTTGAATTTTACACTAGTTGCAGTATAACAAAGCTACTTACTTAGAAATGACTAACTAAGAATTGCATTATTTTTACATTAGGAGACAGTTCACGCTCTGGTCTGGATAATGTCAAATTTTAAAATAGATTGATGAACAGAACAGAACTTTACATGGAGCTCATTTGTCACGAGGTTATGTAATCCACTACTGAGTGCAGGTCTGAGCCAATTTAACAACGAAGGTGTCCAGATATCACACCATGTGTGATGGACTCAGACCCCCCCCCAGTGCCACTGATATCACACTGCAAGGCAGACCGCATGCAGTCTCTCACATTCCCAAAAATCATGTTAGCTCTTGACATTTACAATTTGCCATACAGAACTATACTTTAACCTGAATATTCTCTGGAACCATTAAAAAAAATTTAAGCAATTTGTGTTGAAGGAAACATTTACAAAACACACTGTTTATTCAGTAATGACCTAGGTATTCATCCCTAAAGCTTTATTTAACTATTGGATGACTATGGAACTGACCGTCCACCTCCAAAATCATTGACAATGACCTCTTCCCCCACCTTCCTAACTCCCTTCCCGACAACTCCACTAACTAATCCTACCTGATCCAGCCTACTAATTGTTTAATTTACTCATATTTTCACACTAGACATTTAAATGCGTCAAATGGCAAGTATTGCTGTAAAAAGGAGATGCAGCCCATTTTCCTTGACTCTACTATGATCCGATAGACCTTTCAAAAGGATGCTGCACTCTGCATTTCTGGAGAAGCCATGTTTGGGTGAACCAGCAAGAAATGTGGAGCAGCAGCTATTCAGAGTAATGCAGAATGTCAGCTCAATTATGAACACGCCTCCTTGGAAGAGGTGGGCACTGATTTTAAAGCACTGCCCTTTAAATTGAATTCAATTATTTTTCCATCACTATTTAAATCACACTGTACTGTACTTTAATTCTAACATAAACAAATTACAAGTTAAATATTTGCACAATTACATGGCACTCCTTGAAACAATAAAGAGGCAACTCCACCGTAAACCTCTAGTACTATTTTAAACGTCCAGGATTTTGTTGTGTAGAAAGCTGTACAGTAGACAGGAAGAGCTGAACTAGCAGACCTAAAAAACCAAATACATTAATTCAATAATTCATCATCTTCAGAACACTTAAGATCCTCAGGGCCATCTACTCCATTTCTTCTGCTTTGCACTGTTTCTATGGCAGTGGCCTTTTTAAGTGTCAGGTCCTGTGCTGTAAACACTATTCAAAACAAGCAGATTTATTGATTCTTCAATTAAAAGGAAAATATCATGAAATTAACAAGTACCCAAAATTCCAAAAAAAGAATTTGAGCAATCAGCTACAATACAATTCACTGGTGAGAGCACAAAAGACAGAAAGGAAGAATTAAGATCACGTCTCCACACATAATCAGCATTAATAAAAATTAACACTACCAACTTCATTCTTTTCTTTCCTCTCTTCTGCCACAAAATCCCTTGGAAAATGCAGGACCTTTTGGCACAAGGAAGAAAATGGAAGAATTTTTGAAGAAGCTACACCCTTTCTGTACATATTCAAATCTCTTCATTGCATCTCTCAGGATTGCCGCATATTATTGACAAGTAGATTTTTCCTAAAATAACAAAAGTCCTGTCTGGCTACGGTACACAGGACAGACAGACAGACAGACAGACAGACAATCTAATCTTGCGTGCTTGGACTTTCTTCAAGAAGCCGTAGTCACAAAGAATGATTTTAAAAATGCTGAACCATATACTTGCATACAGGTTTCATTGATGAAACTTAAATTTTTGCCCTCATTAAGTAACTGGCAATTAGTCAGTCAACTTGGGTGCTATGCTAAGATACAAACAAAAACAAAATGACCTCCCACTCCCGTACGCAATACTCTGACCAATAAAAGAAAGCACACCAAACGAATTTTCCCTATCCTATCTACCTGCAACTCCACTTTCAAAGGAGATATCAACCTGCACTCCAAGATCTCTTTGTTCAGCAACACTCCCTAGGATCTTACCATTAAGTGTATAAGTCCTGCTAAGATTTGCTTTACCAAATAGCAGCACCTCCCATTTATCTGAATTAAACTCCATCTGCCACTTCTCAGCCCATTGGCCCATCTGGTCCAGATCCTGTTGTAATCTGAGGTAACCCTCTTCGCTGTCCACCACATCTCCAATTTTTGGTGTCATCTGCAAACTTACTAACTGTACCTCTTATGCTCACATCCAAATCATTTATATAAATGACAATAAGTAGAGGATCCAGCACCGATCCTTGTGGCACTCCACTGGTCACAAGCCTCCAGTCTGAAAAACAACCCTCCACCACCACCCTCTGTCTTCTACCTTTGAGCCAGTTCTGTATTCAAATGGCTAGTTCTCCCTGTATTCCGTGACATCCAACCTTGCTAATCAGTCCCCCATGGAGAACCTTGTCGAACACCTTACTGAAGTCCATATGGATCACATCTACTGCTCTGCCCTCATCAATCCTCTTTACTTCCTCAAAAAACTCAGTCAAGTTTGTGAGACATGATTTCCCACGCACAAAGCCACGTTGACGATCCCTAATCAGTCCTTGCCTTTCCAAATACATGTACATCCTGTCCCTCAGGATTCCCTCCAACAACTTGCCCACCACTGACGTCAGGCTCACTGGTCTTCATTGTGGAATTCATTGCCACGGAGTGCAGTGGAAGCCGGGACGCTAAATGTCTTCAAGGCCGAGATTGATAGATTCTTGTTGTCTCGAGGAATTAAGGGCTACGGGGAGAACGCTGGTAAGTGGAGCTGAAATACGCATCAGCCATGATTGAATGGCGGAGTGGACTTGATGGGCCGAATGGCCTTACTTCCACTCCTATGTCTTATGGTCTTATAGTCTTATGGTCTATAGTTCCCTGGCTTGTCCTTACCACCATTCTTAAACAGTGGCACCACGTTAGACAACCTCCAGTCTTCCTGCACCACACTTGCGACTATCGATTATACAAATATCTCAGCAAGAGGCCCAGCAATCACTTGTCAGCTTCCCAGAATTCTAGGGAACATATCCACCTTTACCTGTTTCAAGACATCCAGCACTCCCTCCTCTGTAATATGGACATTCTGCAAGATGTCACCATAGATTTCCCTACAGTCTATATCTTCTATTTCCTTTTCCACAGTAAATACTGATGCAAAATACTCGTCTAGTATCTCCCCCATTTTCTGCAGCTCCACACAAAGACTGCCTTGCTGAACTTTGAGGGTCCTATTCTCTACCTAGTTACCCTTTTATCCTTAATGTGTTTGTAAAAACCCTTTGGATTCTCCTTAATTCTATTTGCCAAAGCTAATTCATGTCCTTTTTTTGCCGTCCTGATTTCCCTCAAGTATACTCCTACTTCCTTTATACTCTAAGGATTCACTCGATCTATCCTGTCTATACCTGACCCTCAATTTCTTCAGTCATCTAACATTCGCTATACCTATCAGCCTTTCCTTTCACCCGGACAGGAGTATACTTTCTCTCGATTCTCATTATCTCATTTCTGATGGCTTCCCATTTTCCAGCCGTCCCTTTACCTGCGAACATCTACCCCCATCTGCTTTTGAAAGTTCTTGCCTAATACCATCAAAATTGGCCTTGCTCCAACTTAGAACTTCAACTTTTAGATCTGGTCTATCTTTTTCCATCACTATTTTAAAACGAATAGAATTATGGTCGCTGGCCCCAAAGTGCTCCCCCATTGACACCTCAGACACCTGCCCTGCCTTATTTCCCAAGAGTAGGTCAAGTTTTGCACCTTCTCTAGTCGGTACATCCACATACTGAATCAGAAAATTGTCTTGTATGCACTTAATGAATTCCTCTCCATCTAAACCCTCCTCTCTTGCCTCCCTTTCTATCTTTCCTATAGCATTTGTATCCTGGAACATTAAGCTGCCAGTCCTGCCCATCCCTGAGCCATGTTTCTGTAGTTGCTATGATATCCCAGTCCCATTTGGCTAACCATGCCCGGGGTTCGTCTGCCTTCCCTGTTAGGCCCCTTGCATTGAAATAAATGCAGTTTAATTTATTAGTCCTACCTTGTCCCTGCCTGCCCTGACTGTTTGACTCGCTTTTGTTCTCAAAATGTACCAGTCTCAGATTGATCTCTTTCCTCCCTATGTCCCACCCCCCCCCCCCCACCTTACTAGTTTAAATTCTCCCGAGCAGCTCTTGAAAATTTCCTTGCCAGTATATTAGTCCCTTTCCAATTTAGGTGCAATCCGCCCTTCTTGTACAGGTCACTTCTACCCCAAAAGAGATTCCAATGATCCAAAAATGTGAATCCTTCTCCCATACACCAGCTCCTCAGCCATGCATTAATCTGTTCCATCCTCCTAGTCCTGCCCTCACTAGCTCGTAGCACCGGGATCAATTCAGATATTACTACTCTCGAGGATCTCCTTTTTAAATTTCTGCCTAACTCTCTGTCATCTCCCTTCAGAATCTCAACCTTTTCCCTTCCTATATCGTTGGTTCCAATGTGGACAATGACCTCTTGCTGGCCCTTCTCCCCCGTGAGAACATTCTGCACCCTCTCTGAGACATCCTCGATCCTGGCACCAGGGAAGCAATACACTATTCTATTTTTTCGCTGCTGGCCACAGAAACGTCTGTCTATACCTCAGACTAGAGAATCCCCTAACACAATCAATCCATCTCTTGGAATCCAACGTACCCCTCATTGCATTAGAGCCAGTCTCAATACCAGAAACTTGGCTGTTCATGCTACGTTCCCGAGAATCCATCACCCCCTACATTTTCCAAAACAGCATACCTGTTTGAAATGGGTATATCCACAAAAGACTCCTGCACTAGCTGCCTACCTCTCTTACCTTTCCTGGAGTTAACCCATCTATGTGACTGTATGAGACTTTCCCCCCCCCCCTTCCTATAACTGCCATCCACCACACACTGTTGCAAATTCCTCATTGCCTCTAACTGTCTCTCTAACCGATCCATTCGATTCTGATAAGATTCGCAGCCAACAGCATTAATGGCAGATATAATCCGCAGTTACCCTTAAACTCTCTTTAAACTCCCACATCTGACAAGTATATAATCACTCTGTTAAAGGCCATTTTTATTCCATCACAATCTACAGACCCAGAAAATAACACAGTCTTATTCCTCTACAAACACTGCCCAAAGGGTTAAATTAATAGTTATGGCTTACATTTTAAGTTTAATTAAGAGACATATCTCCAAAAACATATAATCAAGAAAGAACCCACTCTACTCACTACTGCAGCCTTTCTCTTGGACAGACTTAAAACAATGATTAACTTATCTGATTCTGTGATGTGAACTTCGCCCAAAAGTTCCTCCAAGATCATTTGTGAATTTCACTGTTTGTTCATTTTCCCAGATGCACTCTGATATCCAACGATACATGAATTCAAACAGCAAAGGCAGTAACTGTGCATGTTCTCTCTCTCTCTCTCCTGCACTGATATCACCATGTGCTTCCTTTGTCTGTTCTTTTCCCTTTTAAAACTGCTGTCGTTTTGACGTTTTTTTCCCAAACTTCCAAAACAATGCATATTAAACACTAATTGCAGCTCCTGGAATTTGAGGAAATCACCTCCAGCACCTAAAATACCTCAAAAAAAAAAAAAGGAGCAGCTGTTACAGCCAGAAATTTTTCCTGTCCTCCATCCTGGATTACCCAGAATCCACTTATTATATCGGACCAAACACACACTGTTTATATAATATTTGAAATTTGAAAGAATAGGATGTGATCTCATTGAAACAATTAAGAGGTTTTAAAGGATAGATGCTGTGAGAATGTTTCTTCTGATTGAGGCAAGGATGGGAAAGAGTCAGTCATTTAGGATTGTGAGAGGTTTCTCAGGCAGAAGTTTGTGAATCTTTTTTTATGACCTCAAAGCTGTGGATGCTGATGGTCAATAGATTTTTGAAGACAAGAGGTAATAAAAGGATTATAGGGATAGTGGGGAAGGTGAATTTGAAATCTAACTGGGTGGTCTACTCCTCTGCTATTTACTTTATATATTTTTATTACAGTATTCAGTGTTGCTTTATTACATTTCTACACTGAAAATATCAAAGGTGGAGAAAAGTCACCATGTACAAACACTTATCCTTTGTAAAACATTACACGATCATAAACAATGTCAGAAATATAACATTTCCATGTCAACAAGTTTAATCAATGCACCAAGACAAAACCAGCAAAGTAGAAACTTTCTTTAATACATAGATGGCAAGTCCGTAGGTGGCAGTACAGACCAATACAACTTTTGCAGGCTCAGTTCCACTTGGGGCAGAAGTCGTTTGCAGGAAGGGGTGGATGGGTGTTGGTGTGGCACTCCTCACACTGTTTTCACCCAACGGCAACTCTCTAGGCGCTTTCCCGGATGCTTTTTCTCCACTCTGGATTGTCTTGAACCAGCGACTCCCAGGTGTCTGTGGGAATGCTGCACTTCGCCAGTGAGGCCTTGACAGCATCACTGAAGGGCTTCCTCTGTCCACCTGGGACTTGCCTGCCATTTTGAAGCTGGAACTACCGCACCTGCTTGAGGAGTCTCGTGCCGGTGCCCAGACCATCATAGCCGATCAAGGGTGGTCAATACCTTAATACTGGGATGTTCATAATACTAATAGCAACTAGCAATAAATGCTGGCCAGCCAGTGACACCCAGGTTCCATAAATGAATAAAAGAAATACAATAAAAAAGTCAGAAAGATAACGAAGATGTCAGAAGGGTTAAAAGGATAGTATGTAGGAGCACAAGAATTTACAACATGGTAGCAGAAACAGGCCCACATGTAACCTAATTCTACTTTGTGCCATTTTCACAAAGTTGATATTATTGTAGCAATCCGACATAACTAAATGCACATTTTTTTTTAAAAAGTCACAAATTTCTTTGGAGTTGTTCCTATTTTGCTGCCCTAACTTCTCTGGAGGGCAATGCTTCCATCATACATCTACACGCAAGGGAAATTAGAAATAACATTTGCAGCATTCTCCATCTACCCTCACCATTACAACACAGATATTTCTGTTTAGGGAGAATATGTTGTTGAACCAGGAAATATGAACCACTACTGACAGCTACTTTTCCATTGCTTTTAGAGGGAGTTTTGTTTCTGGAAGCAGCGTATCAAATAACCTTGAGAGGCAGTGTGGTTGCCTCATTTATATTAGGTGATGGGTTTGAAGTACAAAGAGATTAAGTGTTAAATTTATCCCACTTCTCAAGTCACAACTTGAAGATTCCAAACCTAGTCGTGCCTCCTCACAAACACAACATGCAAACAAAAACAGTAAATCATGAAGGAGGAATTTGTATCTATATTCCATTTATAATATAATAATGCATCCCACTGGCCTTCATTTAGCAGCTAATAGCAGAGTCACCATCACTGACATTTCAAATGATCCCACAAACAGTGCTTCACGAGTGTTTGACACTTATAAACTGTCATGACCCTGAAATGCAAAGGGAGCGGGTGGGGGAGTGAGTTTCGAGAATATCTGGAATTGATGGGGTGGGAGCTTGGAGAAAAGGGAAGAAGGGGTCCTGTGAAAATGGAGGAGACCTGTTAGAGTGGAAACAGAGCTGTTATAACTCAGAGTTCCATGACAATCACTGCGGTCTTGCAGCTTGTAACCCCAACTGGAGTACCAGTCCCCACTTTTAAAAATCTATTCTACAATGTAGTTAAACAATAATTATTTTGCTCACAGCAAGATTTCTGTAAACTAGGATCAGTTAACCAGGTTTTTGTTGATGAAAGAATGTTGGCCAGGATGTGAGAATTCCCTCCCTTTTTTCAAACAGTATCATTGGGATAGAAGGCTTTGGTCTAATACCCAAGTTTTGCAAAGCATGGACCAATGTACCAGAAATTCACTTATTGTGCAGCAATATTATAGCTTTCAAAAGAAGTAAATCTTTCAGGTCCGACCTGACTCCTTTCATTGGTTCATTTCTCTTACTTTCTTTGTGCCTATGATTCAAAAAAATGCAGACTCACTTTTTTGGATCATAGTGGACTTCCACTGTATATCCATCAGATGGTGAACCAGTACTTTGTCAGCATAATAACGAACAGGTCAGGTTTGAGATCTCAACCTTTTAACTCACTTCACCAGGTAGTCACGGAGGGAACATCTTTGCGGAAAGCAGAAAGGGGTGGGGAGGGAAATATATCTCTGGTGGTGGGGAGGGAAATATGTCTAAGGTGGTGGGACCCATTTGTCGGCAGATGATATGGTTAATGCGAAGGTAAGGTGGAAAGTGAGGACGGGGGGGGGGGGGGGGTTCTGTCCTTGTTACAGTTGGGAGGGGTGGGGTTTGAGGGCGGAGGTGTGGGATGTGGACGAGATGCATGGGGCAACTTTAACCACATGGGAAGGGAAATTGCGGTCTCTAAAGAAGGAGGCCATCTGGTGTGTTCTGTGGTGGAAATGGTCCTCCTGGGAGCAGATACAGCAGAGGCGGAGGAATTGGTTATATGGGATGGCATTTTTGCAGGAGGTAGGGTGGGCAGAGATGTAATCCAGGTAGAGGTGGGAGTCGGTGGGTTTGTAAAAAAAATGTGTTAAGTTGGTCGTCATTAATGGAGATGGAGGGGTCCAGGAAGGGGAGGGAGGTGTCAGAGATGGCCCTCCCCTTCCCCCACCTCACCCCAGTTCCAACCTTCCAGCTCAGAACCGTCCCCATGACCTGTCCTACCTGCCTATCCACTCCATCCTCCTCTCTGACCTATCACCTCCATCTCCACCCCCATTCACCTATTGTACTCTATGTTACTTTCTCCCAACCCCCCTCTCATTTATTTCTCCACCCTGCCTCTATTCCTAATGAAGGGCTTTTGCCCGAAACGTCCATTTTCCTGCTCCACAGATGCTGCCTGATCTGCTGTGCTTTTCTAACACCACTCTAAATCATTTTGTTCCCCCCGGAGAGTTGGAATGGTAAGGGGTGATCTTACAGATGTTTATAAAATCATGAGAGACATGGATAGGGTATATAGCCAAAGTCTTTTTCCGAGAGTAGAAAATCCAAAACAAGAGAGCAAAGGATTAAAAGGTGAGAGGGGAAAGATTTAAAGAGGATCTGAGGGACACTTTTTTCACGCAGAGGGTGGTGTGTGTATGGAATGAGCTGCCAGAGGAAGTGGTGGAGGCTGGTACAATTAAAAACATTTAAAAGGCATGTGGATGGGTACATGAGTATGAAAGGCTTACAGGGATATGGGTCAAATGCTGACAAATGGAACTAGGTTAGGTTGGAATTCTGGTCGGCATGACAAGTTGGACTGTTTCTATGCTGTAAGATTCTGGCCCTATTATTGTATTTGAAACAAAAGTTTCATGATGTAGGATTAAACTCAAAGGATTTTATTTACTGAGTAATTATAGCCATACGTATCCCTTGGTTAGCTGTACAATAGTCCCTCCCAAATCAACCTACAATCCGCTTTGACACCCAAGCTTTTCTATTAACTTTGCAGACTTTCAAGTATTTAAGTCATTCAACTTCACAGGAACCTGGCTTTTTCCTAAAATCTGTAACTAGTTCTTTCAACTTGCTTTGTTCAGCTTAAAAGAAGTGTTATTTAATTATTTTACAAACCTTTGTACCAAGTTCCTAGAATTTTCTTTGTTATCCCTGATGACAACCATAAATAATCAGCATACTTGAAGATCAGTTAGTTATACTGTCAATCATTCACATAGATGGAAAGTAAAAAGGTGAAAACACTTAGGCCTGAGGAAATCTGACGTTCATTACAATAAACTCCCAAGTAATTTTCAGAAACCAACATCCATTAGATCCTATTGTGAAAATGATGATTGATCGGAAACAGGAGACCAGGGTAAACATCAAAATTTTCCAATAATCTTAAATAGCTATCTGGCATTATAGCTGAAGTAAAACAAAATAGCAGAAGCATAAAATTATCTAACCTATCAGCATACTGTTGGATCAAAGTCAGAACAGCATTGTCTGTTGACGAGAGGCTGATGGGCAAAGTATAACCAATCAATAAGTGAAACAAGATCTATAGGAGATATTGGCACAATCAAAACACTTTAGTTCTGAAGACTCATACTTGACTCAAAATGTTAAATTTCTGTTACTCTCTCCACAAACGTTGCCAGACTTGCTGAATTCTGCCAGCATTTTGTGTTTGCTTCCCATTTCCAGCATCAAGTGTGTTTTAGTTTTATGAGAGTATTTCAAAACTCGGTACAAAACAAATGAACCAACCTGATCAAGTAACTCCAGAAATTAAATAAAGAATTTTGATCAAATGATATAAACCCAAGCACTCTCACAGAAATTAGAGATAAAGCTGATGAAACTCCAGAATTTCATTATCAGGGCTGTAGCCCATTGTGGAGAACAATTGATATTCCCAATAAGACGGAAATCTCTCAAATCAATTATCCTCATCCTACATATGGCCAAACTACTTAAAAGCATTTATCAAAATTTTACAGGTATTTCTCTTAATGGCAACTGAGGCACTAAGATTAGTAACATGAATTTAATAGAATACTATGACATCAGTAAGACATGATAATTTTTGGATAGCTGAACTAAGGAAGGTGCAGGCAATTCCAGTGATTGGTTTTGGAGTTCCTCACAATACAAGTGATTAAGGCTTTCAAGGAAAACCATGAATTAGCTCAATGGGAAGTTGTCTTTTTAGAGAAAAATAATGATAAATGGAAGAGCTTCCCGGTTAAAAAGTACGGGCTAGAGAAAGACTGACAGTTTATGAAGCTTACGTGCAGTTTTCTGCCACTTTTACCATGCAGAAGTGAAGAACACATTTTGCATTTTTTTTTTGGTTGTCAGCAAATAAGAAAAAATAATTGCATCCGAAGAAATCAGACCAAGGACTGGTGCATCAATTTTAGTGTAGCTTACGGCAAGGTTATGAGTTCTGGGATATGAGCCACGTCTGTCACTGAAAGAATATAATTACTGGCCAATCACAGAAAGACTCTGTTCAATGATAATACAAAAAAAAAATAGTCTAGTGGCAGCAAGCGTTTCAAGGATATTTCCTCAGAACTGAAAACACATCACTCTGAAGCCACTTTTAGTCAGATTTTACGAAAACCTCAAATTAACTCCTGGCTTTTGCCCTGTAGAGTTCAGCTCTCTATCTTGATAGCAGATTTCTAAAACTTCATTTCACTGGTCTTTGGAATGAGCATTGTTGTAATACTTCTTACAAGACATTTTACTGAATTTTACAGCCAAATAAATGCTGTTTTAATGCAGGAAAATATTGTATTCTGCTGATCTTACTTCAATTAAGTTGCAATTATTGACTTAAGAAAGTGACCGTATTTTCATAAGAGTTGTTACTGGAAAGAGACCTGAGCCAGAATTTTAAATACTGAGTGATAGAGTAATTGACTTAAGATCACAGATATTAAATGCCATTGGTCTCGATTTTCATTTGATATCAATGAAAAACTTTTCATACAATGCAAATGCGTTTGAAATAAATTGCTCCTATTCAAATTGGCTTCTGTACTCAGAACATAGAATAATACTTCGGCCCTCGATGTTGCGCCAACCTGTGAACTATTCTCAGCTCTTCCCCCTACACTATCCCAAAATCATCCATGTGCTTATCTAAGGATTGTTTAAATCTCCCTAATGTGGCTGAGTTGACTACATTAGCAAGTAGGGCATTCCATGCCCTCACCGCTCTCTGCGTAAAGAACCTGCCTCTGACATCGGTCTTAAATCTACCACCCCTCAGTTTGTAGTTATGCCCCCTCGTACAAGCTGACATCATCATCCTAAGAAAAAGACTTTCACCGTCTACCCTATCTAATCCTCTGATCATCTTGTACGTCTCTATCAAATCCCCTCTTAGCCTTCTCCCTGCCAATAAGAACAGGTTTAAGTCTCTCAGCCTTTCCTCATAAGATCTTCCCTCCAGACCAGGCAACAACTCTGCAAGATATCTGCAAGCACCAACCTTATCACATGGATTTTAGATTTTAACTGGACCTGGGAGGTTTATAGCCAGCTGCACAAAAGTTAAGAGTTGTTTGGGAATCAGTGATCTGGCATAATATAAAATCTAATCAGATTTGCATAAATACACAATTAGGTAGTTGAATGTTACAAAGATAACTATAGATGAGAGTGATTGGTTACTCTAGATTGTCACACAAGGTTACAACAAATATGGAAGTCCAAAACTAGAGGTCACAGGTTTAAGGGGAGAGGGGAAAAATTTAAAAGGGACCTGAGAGACAACATTTTCATACAGAGGATGGTGGGTGCATGGAATGAGCCACTAAAGGAATGGTAGAGGCAGGTACAATTATAACATTTAAAAGGCATCTGGACAGATACATGAATAGGAAAGATTTAGACGGATACAGGCCAAACGCAGGTAAAATTGGACTAGTTCAGTTTAGGATTCCTGGCCAGCATGGACGAGTTGGACCAAAGGGTCTGTTTCTGTATTACTCTTCTATGATTCTACCATTCAGCACAAGTAATCTTTATTTATTAGGAATGCTAATGTTTAGCTTAAAATTAGCTATCATGCGATTCACGTTATCACGGCTCATGGACAACTCAGTTTGGACGTTGAGACCTTGTGTCCCACAAGCACAGGATTAAAAATTTTGGAACTCTCTTGTTACTAGCACTGCAGTTGTACCTATCCCAGACAGACTGAAGTGGTTCAAGATGATAGCACACTACCACACTTTTAAGGGCATTTATAAATGGGCAATAAATACTGGCCTTTTCAAGGGCACCCACATCCAGTGAAACTATTTTTTAAAAATGCAGGTACACAAAAACTCTTTAGTGCAGTAACAAAGGAGTAATTTCAGGGAATAATCTCAGAGAGACACAAAAGATTCCATTACACACTGTTTCAATGATGTGGAGGTGCTGGTGTTGGACTAGAGGGGGGGTGGGGTGGAAAACGAAGTCAGAAATCACATGACAACACTTTTTGGTTCAATGGGGTTTACTTGAAATCAAGTTTTCAGAGAGTAGCCTCTTTCCAAATAAACTTGGATTATAGCCTTGTGTCGTGGGATTTCTGATTCTTTTTCTTTTGAAACAGAGCACGAGTTCTCCTTTGGTGTCCTAGTCAATAATAAACTCAATTAAGAATTTAAAAAATTACCTGGTCATTATGGCATGGTTGGTTTGCTGGTGCCTACTTTGCGAAAATAAGATTAAGATTTCAAATTGCTTAATTAGAACATTTAGTGATTTAATGAAAGGTACTGTATAAATCTAAATACAGAACCTCAATTATCTGAACGAGATCAGATAACTGATTGGATTGAAAACAAAGGAAGCATTTACGGGACTTTGAGATCTTGTTTGCAGTTGTTAAGAACAGATTGCACATTATTTGTGGAAGGATAAAGCTTGATAGGCTAAATAGCTTCAATTCTTACACCTCACATTTCAATCAAAAGAGAAGTAATCAGTAATCACCTCACAGTGCAACACCTTAACAGTACTATAACAAAAATGTGCTGTGCTGGTAGCACGATAAGTTAGAATGGCAGACAGTGGCTGAATTGATGTCCAAGAAATTGAATACAGGCTTAGTGCACCACACTGACTATGCAAAATGAAATTTATTAAGAAGCATTTGAGTATTTTGCTTTGCATATGCAGCAAAACATGCCATCTCCAGTGCAACTTTTGGATATCCAGAAGTGTCCATGTTATTCTCATTCCTCCTCTGGCACAGACCAATGCGTTAGAGAAAGAAAATGCACGGAGTACAGTTTATCACAAGTTCCAACTATGTTCATCTAATTGTAAAGTTCATGTCACTCTGTTTATATGATATATTTTGAACATTGCTGGATTGGGTTAGGGACAAAACCAGTTATCAAATTACATATTTGATATGAATGTTTATTTTGCATAACACTAGACAGGTTATGTCCAAAGAGGTAAAAACAATGACTGCAGATGCTGGAAACCAGATTCTGGATTAGTGGTGCTGGAAGAGCACAGCAATTCAGGCAGCATCTGACGAGCAGCAAAAATCGACGTTTCGGGCAAAAGCCCTTCATCAGGAATAAAGGCAGAGAGCCTGAAGCATGGAGAGATAAGCGAGAGGAGGGTGGGGGTGGGGAGAAAGTAGCATAGAGTACAATAGGTGAGTGGGGGGAGGAGATGAAGGTGATAGGTCAGGGAGAAGAGGGTGGAGTGGATAGGTGGAAAAGGAGCTAGGCAGGTCATAGAACATAGAAGAATACAGCGCAGTACAGGCCCTTTGGCCCTCGATGTTGTGCCGATCCAAGCCCACCTAACCTACACTAGCCCACTATCCTCCATATGCCTATCCAATGCCCGCTTAAATGCCCATAAAGAGGGAGAGTCCACCACTGCTACTGGCAGGGTATTCCATGAACTCACGACTCGCTGAGTAAAGATCCTACCCCTAACATCTGTCCTATACCTACCACCCCTTAATTTAAAGCTATGTCCCCTCGTAATAGCTGACTCCATACGTGGAAAAAGGTTCTCACGGTCAATCCTATCTAAACCCCTAATGATCTTGTACACCTCTATCAAGTCACCCCTAAACCTTCTTTTCTCCAATGAAAACAACCCCAAGTGCCTCAGCCTTTCCTCATACGATCGTTTCCCCTTCCCCCACCTCATCCTAGTTTCAAACTTCCAGCTCCGCACTGTCCCCTTTGACTTGTCCGGACCTGTCCGACCTGCCTAGCTCCTTTTCCACCTATCCACTCCATCCTCTCCTCCCTGACCCATCACCTTCATCTCCTCCCCCACTCACCTATTGTACTCTATGCTATTTTCTCCCCACCCCCACCCTCCTCTAGCTTATCTCTCCACGCTTCAGGCTCTCTGCCTGTATTCCTGATGAAGGGCTTTTGCCCAAAACGTCGATTTTGCTGCTCGTCAGGTTATGTCCAAACATTCCACATCACTTATTAAATGTAAAAAAAAGACAATAACCTTCAAGAATTTGGCTGGAACAAATCTGCCCATTGAGCATGAGAAATATGACACTGGAAGTGTAATGGGACAAGCCAGAGATATGTGCTTACATAATATTTTATTTGGACAAACGGACATGAGATTTTTGAATTAGATCCAGACAGACAGCTATTCATAGAGTAGTTTTGATCATAACACATTTCAACTGTATTAGTTAAACCTATATCCTACAGTTAAACCTGTAGCCTGATGATCTTTTCATATTTTAATATATTGCACAGGATTTTTTTTGACTTATTATTGTCACACGTACCAAAATATAGTGAAAAGTATGGTTTTACACGCTATCCAAGCAAGTCATCTAACGTCAGTTAATAGTGACCACCTAACGTGATTTATCCTACCTACCTCGAACCAGAAAGTCTATTTAGCTGCAGACTGAGCACAAGCCATTTTGTCCTCATCATTAGGAATTCAATAGGTTATTTTTGGATGCTGAAAGTTTTGCTTCGATCAACTGAAAAGAGTAGAAAACTTCGATTTGCCACTTACAGCATTTCAGAGTGAAATTCTGTACTCTTCAAGGCACTTAATGCAGAAACATCAGTGCTCAAATACTGAGAGCACTTTTAGTAACTTTCCTGAGCAAGGTTCACTCACAACAGTATCATGATCTTCATAAGCATACGATTTATTTCTAGCACAGAAAGCTTATTAATTTGGTTTATAGGACTATATAGAGTTCAGTGGTCCTTAATTCCAGAACTGACAGCGATAAAAGGTAAGAGATGGAAACCATCTACCCTGTAAAAGCACGTTTTCACATAAACAGTGGTGGTAATCTGGAATATCCTTTAAAAAAAAACTGTTCAGAGGTTAAACATGTCAACTGAGATTTGATAGATTTTCTTAGGCATGTTAAATGTTAAAGAACCAAGGTAGGCAGATGAAGTCAAGATAAAAATCTTCTATGATCTCACTGAATGAAGGACATGGTCAAGAGGGTGAGTTCCTATTCCCATGCCTGTATGTAGAGAAAAAAAGGGGTTTAATTTAATTAGGTTTCTGGGAAAGCATTCTTCATTGCAGAATATTACCAAATTGACTTCACTAGAGAAATAAAAGCAACGGAATTTCAAATATAGAGAGCAAAATAAGTAGAATGACCTAAAGAAATACAGGGACTGAAAAATATGATTAACTGCAGGACTAGCATTGCTTGGAGATGGGGTTTCCAAAATGTGGCAAGATAGCAGCCAGTTTAAAAACAGTAGCATCTACCTGCAGACTAAACATTTGTAATTCAATCACAGAATCTCTTAACAGATTTGGTCCTATACAGAATTTCACAGGATGAAAGCATCAGGTTTTCTGGAGTGCTGAGCAGCTGAACCACGTAATAGCACTTCCAAGTTAAAATGTGCAAATAAGAACCATTGCTAATTCAGCATAACTGAAATGATTGCGTAGCATTGCTTAACGTAAAGCATCTGATTGCTTTATTTAATACTTGGATATGTTATTCAAGATCAGTGGATTATTCAAAAAGGTCAATGCAAAGAACATCCAAATTATAAATAGGAAATTAGAATTTCTCAAGAATTGGACACCAAGCATTAGGGAATACAGCAATTTAAAATGATTTTTCTATTCTTTTCTCGACAGCAGAAAGGATGGCAACATTCTGAAAGGGAACGTTAGAGCAAGGGGACAATGTGATTGAAAAATAGGTCCCCACTGTTTAGGGGAGAAAGTGAGGGCTGCAGATGCTGGAGATCAGAGCTGAAAATGTGTTGCTGGAAAAGCGCAGCAGGTCAGGCAGCATCCAAGGAACAGGAGAATCGACGTTTCGGGCATAAGCCCTGAAGAAGGGCTTATGCCCGAAACGTCGATTCTCCTGTCCCCACTGTTTAGGGCTGGAAAGCAAGGGAAAAGCCAGTATTAACTGAAGAGCACTGGGGAAAAAAAATAGAGGAAATGTCATAGAAAACAAGGACAATGTGTCCTCAGTGCCAACATACCTCAACACAGACAAGATGGCAGAGTGCACACTGTGGAACAGCATGGGTTGTGATTGGTGCTACGCACATGATATTATACATCAACCTTTTGATCTTAGATTCTACCAACTAACTTTTAATTGAAGTTATAACTGTCCCGCTCCCCACAAATATAACCAAAGTGATAAATGAACAGCACAACAGCTTATCTGTAGTTCAATGATTAATCACAGGTTTGCAACAGCTGGGAGAAAGGTGGTTTTGTTGCTTAAATGTTAGGAGGTAGAATCACTAATAATGAATCTAGACTCCAAAATCTGCTAAAAAGATTCACATTAGTCACAACACAGTTTTGTATTGGGCAGCTTGAGCAGACTACAACCAATGCTACCACCTGTTGCACCAGTTTCCTATACAGTGCGTGACACAGTGAAAGAAGTGATTAATTCTGACACTCACTTGTCATCCAACTGAAATGATGACAGAATTGTTCAGATTAGGGATTGACTCCTCCATAGCCTTTCACGGTTGAAAAAGTTCTCCTCAGGTGGAATGCGAGCAACTGTTCCAACAATACTTATTTTAAAAATTAAATTCATTTTGGAATTAAATATACAGCAATCCCATGTAGATTTGGAATAAATGATTCCATTGGGTTTCATAGATTTTTTTCATATTTATTTCTAAGCAGTAACATTTATTTCCCTATTTCTATCAAAATGTGCATTTCTTTTCTTGGTTATTCCCTTATTTACTGTCTTCGTCCCATTTATCTGCATTCCATCCCTATGTTTTTAGCTTCTCTCATTAAGGAAGTTAGATTTTCCATACACTTAACTCAAGCAGAAATTCTTGTCTGGCATGTCTAACTTTGCTCCAAAGGCATTTTGCAAGCCATTTGCAACCTCAAGCTCTAATTGTCACAGAAGATGGACAGCATTCATCTTTCAGTGGCCAATCCATTTAGAGTCTTCCAGCTCAATATATCTTCGATTGCATTTCGTCCACATAACTTCATCAGGACCTGCTGCCAACAGCAGCAATAATGATCCACACAAATTGCAAAGTTAACAGATCAGCAGCTTTAGTACTGTTACATTTACACAGGATTTCAAATATCATATGCAGCACACTAGCTTTACTAAGAGACTTCTGGTTCAGAGGCCTGAGCTAACAACTCAAGAATGTAAAATCAAACCCAACTTTACAAAGCTAACAACTTGAGTGGAGTTTAAAATCCTGGAAATTTTTAAAAAATGCTGATAATCAGCAAAATGACCACAAAGCAGTTGGATTGTTGTAAGAAAACTTCAACTACTTTGTTGTCTTTGAGACGAAAAATCAGCCATCCTTATCCATTACGTGTATATTCCAATGCCACATCATCTTGGTTAACTCTAAACACCTTGTGGAAAGGCCCATTAAGCCATCAAAATTAGGGTTGAGAAATAGATGCAAGCTTTATCTGTGCCATTCGCACCCTGACAATAAATAAATTATCCGCCATAGATGATGATTTAGGATCTACATCAGTAGAGGTGCCTTGTGCTGCAAAAAGTGATTAGCTCATACATGTGACAATTGAACATAGCACTTTCCTTCTCCACGTGCATTACGCAGATTATTTTATCATTAACTCAACTGCAAAAGTCAGCAATATTTCCTTGATTAAAGGATAGCAGAGCAAATATGAAATGGTGGAACTGTGTTTACTCTCTGAAGCAAGGTTTTTTTCCTTAAAAAAAAGCTTCTCCCCATTCGCCAGAGATATTTTAGCCAATGACATTTCACTCTTTTATAGTATTACAGTCCACGTGATTTCATAGGTTGTATTCCATGTCCCAAGAAGGCTGGAAGCATACTGCTTCAGATAATACAAATCTAGACAAAGCAATTCTCAACTAAATCACACTATTCTTAAAATCTAAGAAACTTGCTCAGCACTTTGAGGACAGTTAAGAACCAGTCACATTACACATGGCACATGCAAGCCAGTTCAGGTAAAGATGACAGATTTCCTTCTGTAAAGAACATAAACGAATAGGGTAGGTTTTACAAAGAGAATGTGTGCTGACACCTCAAAAACGCTTATTATGCATGTGTGAAATACGCATGCATAGAACCCCTGCCAGTAACATCATTCTGTCCCTTTCACTGTTGTATTGTCCTTCTTTGGGCGCCACCATTTGTTTTTATTGGCAGGGCAATTTCACAGAAGGACAATTCACACATGCAATACGAACCTTTTAGGGCACAATCCTTCACAACAAACAACGACCATTTCATAGTTACCATTATTGAGACTGGCTTTTAACTCTAAATGTTGAAATGAATTTAAATCCCACTTGCTGTCTTACCTGCATAGCATCAGCTTGTGCGTATGAATAACCAAGAATATTAACTGATTGTTGGAATATTGAAGAGTATTTGCAGAAATAGGCTTGGGCTAATTTGCACCATTCCAATTGTGCAAACACAGTTTCTGCTTAAAATAATCTTTGTCCCAATTTAAAGTTGGACTTCACAAACATAGAATAAAGAAAAAGACAAAAATGATCTCAGCTGAGTGGCAGCTGGTCACTAAATTTCCAAATTATGGAACAGCGAAAGAATTTCAGCCCAGCAAACCATATCTTTGGAAAATCAAGGTCTGGTGTCACAGATGAAAAACATTGTTACAATTTGACCAAGAAATATTGGTCCTGCAATGGGACATATAGCATTTAACATGTCATATAGCATTTAACCATGTGGATAGTAATAACGCCACAAACACAGGCTTGAACCTTCCAAGTTTGGTACAGAACAGAACCTTTGAGCATGAAAGAATTACAGCTCTGAACACACGCAATGACTACAGTGAGGCAAGAGAAGGTCTGGAGATAGAATAAGGAAAAAAATCACAATAAAATAGTGTACTTGCATGAGGCTTTAATTAAACCACATCTAGAATTCAGTGTTCGGTTTTCATGCTCAAAAAAGATCAATAGCATAGAGGCCTGAAATAGGTTTGAAAAAAGGCCTAGAAAATGATCCTTAGTTTCAAAGCTATCAAACTTACAAAACAGAGGAGTCTTATCAGCCATAAAATATTGGCTCTGGGCAGCTGAAAATGTTTAAAGTAGTGTTAAGATTGCTGCTGCGATTTTAGGCAGGCTGTTTGAACTATTCGTTACAAGGAACCATGTACACAATTTATGCAAGTATAGATAAGAAGCCAGTGCACACAGAGAATGCAGATTGACCACAACTATTTAAGAGGGGCTGGATGAATTCCTTGCGAGCTATGGAAATAGCTAAAAATGAGATGGGATAAGGGCACGTGTCATGGTCACCGATTCCTGGATCCCCGATTGCCTTGGTAGGAATTTCCTATTTTTTACCCCCTTAACAGTCTTAAGATTGTTTTGTAAATCTAGCTTCCTAACTCCCCCCAAAAAATAGACAACTATAAGTAGGATGGTGCATTGGAAGTCATAACATTTGTTTGAATTATAAGTTTTTGAGATATAAATACAGAATGATGTTTTTCAGAAAGGTGCTGCGAGAACAAGAAACTAGAGAATTGCCAGCATCCCCAAAACTGTACTCTATTGAAGACAGTGCCTTCAGGAGAGGAAATGGAGAAAGAAGTGGAAGACAGGGCAGTACACCAATGATAAATATGATAATACAATTTACAGACTACAAACAATTGCCACTGATGCCACAATTAGATTTTGGAAGAGTTGTTGTTATACACTATGCAGATAGAGAAAAGTAGTTACTAGATTCTTTCATTAGTATACTGTCAGGAAGCAATGCAACTCTCATTGCAATCTATTGTCAAGTGGCCATACTCGTATCATATGCAAAAATAAACATTCATCATTAAGGATGTCTTTGGTACATGTCATACAAGTAGAAAATAATGCTGGACAAGGGCATAAAATTCAAAGCCATGGGACATCTGGCTGTCTTTCAGCACTGACCAAACATTAAGGGTGAAATAAAAACAAAACATTTGCACAGACACAACATCTTTCATGGCTTCAGCATTTCCCTAACTACAGTGTACTCAGCTATTATGACAGCAAACACAACAGCTGCTTGCCCACTCGAATACCATGAACATTAAAGAGATAAATTACCATTTCAGGCAGTTCTGGTCGTGATAAACATGACCAGATACCATGAAAACTGCATGTTCTTATTTGAATAGAATAACAAATTCATCTGTATCTACCCAAACAGAAAGCTAGGCTATCAATTTCACTTTCATCTTGGAAGTTGGTGCATCAAACAATTCAAGATTCTTTGTGAATTGAAGGGTTAGCTTAGCTTGGGCTTGGACCAGCAAGCTGCACTAACATATTACATTTAAATGTAATGAAACATTCTAAAGTGCTTCAGGGGAATATTATAGAGAAAATTAAGCCACATTAGAAAGCAATTAGATCAGTAATGAGGTAAGTTTTCAACAAAATCAGAAATGAAGTGAGAGAGGTTGACAGATGTATGGATGGAATTCCAAAGATCTAGTGAAAGCACAGCTAAAGGAGGAGACAGAAACTGGCCAGAATGAGAACAAAGATCTGAAAAGGGCTGTGGGGCTGGAGGAGATTACAAAAAGAGAGAGGGGTGAGGCCATGAAAGAATTTGAAAATGAAGATGACATAAGGCTATAAGATACAGGAGCAGATTTAGGCTATTTAGCTTACTAAATGGCACAGCAGACAATCATGGCTGATGTTTCTCAAACCCATTGTCCTGCCTTCTCCCAATAACCCTTGATCCCATATTAATCAAGAACATATATCTGAGTTAAAACACACGAACTGACTTGTCCTCAATGGCAATGATTTCTACAGATTCACCACACTTTGGCTGAAGAAATTCCTCCTCACTTCAGTTCTAAAGGGTTGTCAGTTCACTCTGAGCCTGTGCCCTCAGGTCCTAGTCTCCATTACGAGTGGAAACATCTTCCTTATGTCAACTCTATCCAGGCCTCTTAGCAGTCTGAAAGTTTCAATCAGATTCCCCCAACCCCCATCCTTCAAAACTCCATCAAATACATGACTTGGAGGTGCTGGTGTTGGACTGGAGTGAACAAAGTTAAAAAAAAATCACAATAATTTGGTCAGATCGGCTGGTAGTTGCCTGTAGTGCTTTGAAAGCCAGTGCTTCCAAATAAACCTGTTGGACTAGAACCTGCTGTTGTGTGATTTTTAATTTTGTCCATGAAATACAGATTCAGAATTTTTAACTGCTCCTCATACGACAAGCCCTTCACCCCCAGTATCATTCTTGTAAGCCTCCTCTGGATCTCATCCAACGTCAGCACATCCTTCCTTATAACTGGAGCCCGAAAGTATTTACAATATTCCAAATATTGAGTGGCCACAGCGTTATACAATCTCATCAGTCCATCTCTGCCTTTGTCTTCCAACCCTCTTGACATGAATGATAACATTACATTTGCCTTCTTAACTGCCAACAGAGCCTATTGTTAACCTTAAGAGAATTGTGAACCAGGACTCTGAAGTCCCTCTGAAGATTTCCGAAGCCTTGCTCTGTTTAGAAAATTGTCTATGTCTCTTTCCTTCCTACCAACCTCACACTTTCCCACATATTATTCCATCTGCCACTTTTTTGCCTACTCAATTTTAAAATCAAGATGTTGCTTGGGTAGGGAGCTCATTAAGTCAGTGTGCACTGGGATCAGGGTTGAGGAGGCTGCCATGGTATCATGCTGATACTCATCACACTATGAAAATCATGCTATGTGTTTCTCATACAGCTTAGCAATCCAATTAGATGACATTCATGTACAGAAATGCACCGACAGTAAATTGAAGATTTAGTTTGTGTTGCATAAAACATGACAAAAAAAATCTCTACAACATATCAAAAGTTGCAGATGTGAGCATTCAGCTACACGATTTTAAACGCGGATAATAAAAACTACCAAACCCACAACAGTTTCAGCCTAGGTTCCACATTGAAAGTACCGCCACATCATCAACACAAAGCTGGTGCTCGACTTTTCCCAGCAAAGACATTCAGCTTGCGAGTTAGTATTGTACAGCAATTTCTAGTCGCTGATTGGTACTTTATTTTCAAGACACAGTGACATGGACTTCCCATGGATAACAAAAAAAAAGTTTAAAAAAAATCACTCCGATGTCACTATGTACCACACAAGACCACGCAGTCTGACCAGATGAGTCAACAGGATAAACAAAAAAAAAGGGACTGGGGCCAAGCTCATGAGTACACAAATTTGCGGGCAGTGAATCATCAGATAAAGTACTAAGTATGTTAACCAGGAAGGGAAATAACAATTGCCACTTTCAAAGGGTACTGACCTGTGCATTGTCTTAGGACCAGCCAATAAAATGTTTTTCTTAAAAATTCATTCTTGGAACTTGCATGTCACTGGCTGGGACAGCATTGATCACCAGACCCTAAGTGCTCAAGGTCGTGGTGGTGAGCTGTCTTCTTGAACTATTGTAGTCCACTTCCAGGAATACTCACAATGCTGTTAAGGAGTGAGTTCAACCATTTTTATCCAAAAACCCAAAAAGAGTGGCAATATATTTCTCAGTGGCTTGAACAGGAACTCGCAGATGGAAGTGTTCACACATATCTGGTGCCCTTGTCCTTCTACATGGTAACGTTTGTGGGTTTGGATGATGCTAAGGGGCCTTGGAATTTTTCAGTTCATTTTGTAGATGATACACACTGCAGCTTCTGAGCATTGATGGTAGTAGGAGTGGATGTGGTGCCAACCAAGCAGGCTGGTGTGTCCAAGATAGTGTCAAGCTTCTTCAATGTTATTCGAGCTGCACTCATCCAGGGAAATGCTGAGCACTCCATCACACTCCTGTCTCGTGCCTTGTAGATGGTGGACAGCCTTTGGAGGAAGACAGAAGGCTAGTCATTCGTTGCATGACTCCTAGTTTCTGATCTGATCTTGCAGCTACAGTATTTTTGTGGGTGATCCAGTGGAGTTTCTGGTAAATGTTAACTCCCGGGATTGTGGACGAATTCAATGATGGTATATGCCAGTGAATGTAAATTCAAATTGAACAAGATTCTACCACACTGACAAGGCAAGGTACAGCAACTTTAAGAAATCAGCTTTGTGACAAAAAGAATGCTCACAAAAGAAAAACTTCCAAGTTAGAACCAACCCTTTGTTCTCCACATTTGAACTTTTATTTCTAAGTTATGCTTTTATTATCAAAAAACCTCCACGATATTTCACATACTTTAAATTACTTTTGATTTCTGATTATTCTGTCCGCTAGAATGGCATTTATTCCACACACAAGCTATAATGAATAAGACCAGGACGAGGTTATTCAGCCATTCAAGCCTGCTCTACCATTCAATATGGCTGATTATATGTATCAGCATCACGGGGCTGAACTGGACTAACCATTTCCACTTTCTCTGGATGGGTGCAGTTGCAACAACAATTGAAAGCTTGACACCATCCAGGACAAAGCAGCCCACTTGACTAGCACCATATCCACGAGCAAACATTCACCCCCTCCATCAATGATACATGATTTACCAGATGACATGAAGAAATTCACCAAGGTTTCTTTGACAGCAACTTTTAAACCCATGACTACTACAATCCAGAAGACAAGACACGGGTACACCACTACCAGCATAATTCTCCCAAAGCCACTCAAACTCCCTATATGGTAATACATTGCCATTCTTTTAATGTCACTGGGCCAAATTCCTGAAATATCCCCCCCCCACCCACTTCACCAAACAAACTTCAGCAGTTCAAGGCAGGTTACCATCACATTCTAAAGCACATTTAGGATGGACAATAAATGCTGTTTCAGCCAAAGCTCTAAATAAATTGAGTATACCTTAACTCCATTTGCATAGATCTTCATATGAAAATAAAAATCAGGACTTAAACGTACACAATTATGGAAAATCCACAGTTCTCTGGACTAAACAATTTCAAAATTCACAATCTTTTGAGCAAAGAAAATCTTCCTCACTTCGCAATTTTTTTTATTCCTAAACTAAAGTAGTAAGAAGATAGAAAACCAGAGAAACTATTTTCAGTGATATTTGTCAAGGAACATTAGAAAGGAGATTAAAAAAAAACTTATTAATGCAATAGGATCCTTTACTTTTTGTAGGACCTTTCTATATTTTCAGAGGTTACACACTGAAGTCCTTTGGTAGCTAGTAAAGGTTATGCTTTGAAATCACAGAATATATTTAATGCCACAGCTTCAGTTGGAGACAAAAATGTCAAAAATTCAATCAAATAAACAAAAGGCACTTTTTCCAGGACATTTCATACATGCCAAACTTCAAGTAAATTACATTTCCAGTGAGCCTAATAGTCCCTTCCATATAGCAATGAGATTTAATTTTCTTCTTACCACCAAAATAAACTCAGTAAAACTACTCTTTTTCATGACTCACATATGTACGAGTTAACATTGGTATGATGTCGCAGAGGTTAGCATTGCTGCTTCACAGTGCCAGTGACTTGGTTAATTTCCAGCCTTGAGTGACAGTGTATTTGAAGTTTGCATCGTCTCCCTAGGACTGCCTGGTGCTGCAGTTTCCTCCCACAGTCCAAATATTTGCAGGTTATGTGAACTGGCTGTACAAAGTTGCCACGTGGTGTGCAGGCAGGATAGATTAGCCATGGTAAATGCGATAAATAAAGGGAGGGAGGTGGGTCTGGGTGGGTTGTTCTTTGGATGGTCGATGCTGACACAATGGGCTGAATAGCCTCTTTCCATACTACAGGGATTCAATGGAACGGTGTGATTGGAAAGATCCTTTTATTTACTTGCATCACTTTGATCAAGAGGAGTCGGGAATCTAAATTCAGGCTTCAACACAACAGCGTATGGCAAACGACATTGAGTATGCTGACACACCCCTAGAAGTTTTTTTTAAAAAGCAGCATTTTCCCCTCAGCAGGAATCATGTGAAAGATTGTTGTGAAAGTTACCTACTACATACAAAGCCTCCAGACACCAACATTCAAAGCTAAATTATGTTATTCTGTCAGCTAGAATAGCATTTATTCCACACACAAGCTATAATGAATAAGACCAGGACGAGGTTATTCAGCCATTCTGTGTTATAATGTGGCTCGAAAATCTCTCATTGCTAATTAGACAAACAGGAGTATGGATGAAGCTTCCTTTGCAGTTAGCATCAAGAGTTCGTTTGTACGCAATCCCATAGACAACATACTTATATCATTGTTCAACCTTCCTCAGGAAAAAAGCCATCTTAAATAAATCAGTTCACACAATTCATTCAAGATTACAAAGAGAGCAAAACATAACATAAATAAAGAACATTATTGTGAACAATCAAAAAGATACCGTAGAAAGATTGACTAAGATTTGCAAGAGGGCAAGTCGCGAAGAAATGTGAAACACAGACTTCAACATTCATGCTACCTTTTGACAAGTATATTTTAAGCCAAATGGTATTACACACCACTCAAAGAAAAATAAAAATATTCCTCTTTGAAAACTTATGTATCTAATGGCAACATGCATTACAACCATCCTGGGAGTGAGATACATCTTTGTCTACCCCTCTATATAATAATCTTTAAAAACCCTCAAGGGAAAAGTAGTTCTTTTAAAAGAAGTTTGAAAAAGATGGGTTCAGAGTCCAAAGTTGGGACTGGGAGAGTGGGGATGATGGGGCTGGCGAGGACAGGGGTGAGACCTTCCGAGGAGGGATGGGACAGCAATCAGACACCAATGAAAGTGGCAATAAAACAGTCTGCATCATGGAGGTCAACAGCTCAGTGGGAGGGAGGGATGGGAGACATCAGACACCTCAAGATGGTGCCTGGTGAGGTGGGTGAATGGTCTCCCCAAAATGGCTTGAAGGTGGAGCACAATCAGATTTCTTGACAGCAAGATATAATCAGACTCCCTGGGGATGGCTAGAGCATCAGACCACACCAGTGTTTTAGGAGCATCAGACTGCACCAGATGGTGGGTGAAATCAGACTGCAGGATGGGGGAGCAGATTTCTCAGGGAGTTGGAGAGGGGAGGTCAGACTCCCCAGAGGGCCGGGAGGGTAGAGAGATCAGGCTCTCCAGGCAGCGTGGGAGAGTCAGATTCCCCTGGGGGTGGGGGTGGATAATACATCCCAGGGATTGGGGTGGAGAGAATTGAGATCATGACATTCTCCAAGAGGTATGGGGGCGAGGGAGAGATCAGGCTCGCTGGGAGTTGGGGCGGGAAGAAGGGGAAGGGGGAAGAGATTAGGCTCCCCAAGGGAGTGGTTGGGGAGGGGGGGGGGGGGAAATCAGGTTCCTCAAGGGGTTGTGGGGGAGGGAGGGAGAAGAGATTAGACTCCCCAGGCGGTGAGGCTGGGGGAAACAGGTCAGAGCACCGGAGGGGGGGGGGGGGGGGGGTGTGGTGGTCTTGTGAGATTATATAATCCTAGAGGGTGAGGATCAGTCTCCCCAGGGGATGGGGGTTAAGGCTCAGATTCCCCGGGGGTGGGGGTATTCCTCCGACCCCTGGGACAGCCCCCGGCCGATGAGCTACCGGCCCCTTCCCTTCACTCCCTCCCTCCCTTCCGTCAAAAGTAGGGCTTGCGGCAGCGCAAGGACGGAGAGAGAACAAAAGGCGAAGGAGATGAAAGAAAAGTTGAAGACGCCGCTCACCTCGGAGCCCTGCAAATGGCGCTGTTACCAAGCGCCGCGCCGAGCATCCTGGGATAGTGGAGGACCAGTCCGCCCGCCTTAAAGGGCACATCTGGCACCTTCAGCCCCGCCCCCAGCATACACATTAAATGTCGGCGGACAGTATCGGGTTTTCATCCAGGGGTGGAGAAAACAAACAGAAGCGCGCAGCAACATGTCTCTAATTCACTCGTGGGACGCGGGTGTCGCTGGCTGGCCAGCGTTTATTTTTCTGTTCCTGACTAATTTCATCGGGAGGTTAAGAGTCAATCGCATTGCTGTGGATCTGGAGTCATGTGTAGGCCAGGTCAGGTAAGGATGGCAGATTTCCTTCCCTGAAGCACATTAGTGAGCGAGATGGGTTTTTCTGACAATCGGAAATAGTTTCATGGTCTTCCTAATTCTAGATTTTTCCAGAACTGAAGGGAGGGATCATGTGGAGCAGTGGTAGTGTCCCTGCCTCTGAGCGAGCAAGACCCATCTACTCCAATGGAGAAAGTGAGGACTGCAGATGCTGGAGATCAGAGCTGAAAATGTGTTGCTGGAAAAGCGCAGCAGGTCAGGCAGCATCCAAGGAACAGGAGAATCGACGTTTCGAGCATAAGCCCTTCCTGAAGAAGGGCTTATGCCGAAACGTCGATTCTCCTGTACCTTGGATGCTGCCTGACCTGCTGTGCTTTTCCAGCAACACATTTTCAGCTCCATCTACTCTAATGGTATGTCAAAGCATTTCTAAACATGAAGGAACTTGCAATGATGTGGCACATCCTCAGTAGTGCATTGGAGTGACAGTCAGGACTTTTGCTTAGGTCTCTGGAGTAAGATGCAGAATAATGATGATCTGGCCACAGCTGATGCCCATTGATGTGGAGAAAGGTGAAGGAAATGAAGAAACTACAAAAGGGAGGGAGCCTCCATATGATATGCCAGTTAAAGCTATTTATTAAAGATGTTTTTAAATCATCCTGATAAAATACCTCTGGAGAAGATGGAACTTGAACCCGGGTCACCTAACTCAGAGGTAGGGTCACATTCTTTTCCTATCAGAGAGTTGTGAATCTTTGGAATTCCCTTCCTCAAAAATGCAGTGGATACAGCATCTTTAAATATTTTTTAAGTCAGAGGTAAGTAGATTCTTGATTACCAAGGGGATGAAAGATTATTGGAGATATGGAAAGTCGAGGTTAAAATCAGATCAACCATGATCTTATTGAATGGCAGAGCAGACTTAAAAGACCAAGTGACCTACTCCTGCTCCTAATTCATGCTTTCATAAGACCAGTGAAAACAGTACAGCAGTTCAGTGTTGAGGCATATACTAGCCATAATGTGAATTACTCACAAACATATTCTCTGACAAGAATGTGGACACTGTCACCTATAAAGACCCCAGTTGATGGACTATGCCAGACTTTGACTTCACATTCCTGGATACTGTGTAGACAGGCTGACGAGGGAAGAGGCCACTTTGGATTTGATGCTCAGCAATGAACCAGGACTGGTGTCAAATTCCATGGTCGGAGAACACTTTGGTGACAGTGACCATAACTGCCTCACATTTACCATAAACATGGAGAGGGAAAGGAGCAGTTACCATGGGAAGATTTTAATTGGGGAAAAGGAAATTATGAAGCTATGGACAGGAGTTGGGAAGTACAGTTTGGGGTCAAGGTTAGAGTGGTGCTGGAAAAGCACAGCAGGTCAGGCAGCATCCGAGGAGCACGAAAATTGATGTTTTGGGCAGGAGCCCTTCATCATTCCTGATGAAGGGCTCCTGCCCGAAACATCAATTTTGCTGCTCCTCAGATGCTGCCTGACCTGCTGTGCTTTTCCAGCACCACTCTAATCTTGACTCTGATCTTCAGCATCTGCAGTCCTCACTTTCACCAAGTACAGATTGGGACCAATTGTTCCACAGCAAGGGCACAATAGACATGTGGAGACTGTTCAAGGAGCAGTTGTTGCGAATGATGCACAGATTTGTTCCTCTAAGACAGGCAAGAAGGGGTAAGATTAAGGAACCTTGGATGACGACAACAGAGGAGCTTCTTGTCAAAAGGAAGAAGGCAGCTTATGTAAGGTGGAGGAAGCAAGGGTCCAGCACAGCTTTCGAGAATTACAGGCTTTCTAGAAAAGAGCTCAGAAATGGACTGGGGAGAGCAAGGAGGCGGCACGAGAAAAGCTTGGCAAGAAGGATTGGGGGGAACCCAAAGGCATTTTACTCATACATGAGGAATAAGAGAATGATCAGGGAGAAGGTAGGGCCATTCAGGGATAGCGGAGGGAACTTGTGTGTGGAGTCTGAGCAGATAGGCGAAGCTCTAAATGAGTTTTTTTGCTTCGGTTTTCACTAAGGAAAGGGAACTTGTTGTAAATGAGAACTTTGAGGAGCTGGAACATAGGCTTGAACAGATCAAGATCGATGAAGTTGATGTGCTGGAAATTTTGGCAAACATTAAGATCCAGGGCTGAATCAGATTTATCCTAGGTTGCTCCGGGAAGCGAGAAAGGAGGTTGCTAAGCCACTAGCGATGATCTTTGCTTCCTCACTCTCGCCGGGAGTCATGCCGGAGGATTGGAAGGAGGTGAATGTTGTTCTTCTTTTCAGGAAGGGTAATAGGGAAATCCCTGGCAATTACAGACCAGTCAGTCTTACATCTGTGGTCAGCAAGATTTTGGAAAGAATTCTGAGGGATACGATTTATGACTATTTGGAAAAGTATAGCGTGATTAAAGGCAGTCAGCATGGCTTTGTGAGGGGCAGGTCATGCCTCAAATATCTTATCAAGTTCTTTGAGGAGGTGTTGACACAGGTCGACGAAGGTTGAGCAGTGGATGCGGTGTATAGCAAGGTAAAAACAATGACTGCAGATGCTGGAAACCAGATTCTGGATTAGTGGTGCTGGAAGAACCCAGCAGTTCAGGCAGCATCCGAGGAGCAGTAAAATTGACGTTTCTGGCAAAGATTTTACTGCTTCCCGGATGCTGCCTGAACTGCTGTGCTCTTCCAGCACCACTAATCCAGAATCTGGTTTCCAGCATCTGCAGTGATTGTTTTTACCTAGTGGTGTATAGCAAGGCATTTGATAAGGTTCCCCCTGGTAGGAACTCCACATTCATAAAATCAGGAGGTACAGGGAGATTTGGCTGTCTGGATTCGGAATTGGTTGGCTAACAGAAGGCAGAGAGTAGTTGTAGATGGAAAGTATTCTACTTGGAGGTCAGTGTTGAGTGGTGTCCCGCAGGGCTCTGTTCTTGGGCCTCTGCTCTTTGTAGTTTTTATAAATGACTTGGATGAGGAGGTTGAGGTTGGGTTAGTAAATTTGCCAATGACACAAAGGTTGGAGGTGTCATTGATAGTATTGAGGGCTATTGCAGGCTGCAGCAAGACAAAGACAGGATACAAAGCTGGGCTGAGAAATGGCAGATGGAGTTCAACCTGGATAAATGTGAAGTGATACATTTTGGAAGGTCGAACTTGAATGCTGAATATAAGATTAAATACACGATTCTTGGCAGTGTGGAGGAACAGTGGGATCTTGATGTTCAAGTGCATAGATCCCTCAAAGTTGTCACCCAAGTGGATAGGGTTGTTAAGAAAGCATATGGTGTTTTGGTTTTCATTAACAGGGGGATCGAGTTTAAGAGCCGTGAGGTTTTGCTACAGCTCTACAAAACCCTGGTGAGACCACACTTGGAATATTGTGTCCAATTCTGGCCACCCTATTATAGGAAAGATACGGACGCTTTAGAGAGGCTGCAAAGAAGGTTTACCAGGATGCTGCCTGAACTGGAGGGCTTGCCTTATGAAGAGAGGTTAACTAAGCTTGGACTTTTCTCTCTGGAGAGAAGGAGGAAGACAAGTGACCCGATCGAGGTATACAAGGTAATGAGAGGCATGGATAGAGTCAATAGCCAGAGACTTTTCCCCAGGGCAGGATTGACTGGCACAAGGAGTCATAGTTTGAAGATATTAGGAGGAAGGTATAGAGGAGACGTCAGAGGTAGGTTCTTTACGCAGAGAGTTGTGAATGCATGGAATGCGTTGCCAGCAGTGGTGGTGGAAGCAGAGTCATTAGGGACATTTATGCGACTACTGGACATGCACATGGATAGCAGTGAATTGAGGGGTGCATAAGTTAGGTTATTTTATTTTAGATTAGGAATAATCCTAGGCAAAACATCATGAGCCGAAGGGCCTGTTCTGTGCTGCACTTTTCTATGTTCAACTGACCTATTGTAAGCAGAGATAACAAGACTCACAGCTTGGCTGCCTACATCAAGGAATACCTTAGTAAAGATGTAAGATACCAGAGATCAAATGGAATATCTCCATCGAAGTAGGTCAACTAAACATCATATATGTCTACAAGCACCAAATGACCTGCAGCTAACATCACAATACAGCCTGCATACACCACCTACAGCAAACATTACATTTTAGGGATGCCACAACAACAATACTGTAGAAGAACAACTGTCAGGCTGGTCCTCCCTACGTGACTTACAACTTATATGCTGTGCATTGCAGCCTGGCATATCCCATTCTGCAGGGCAGGAGAACAACCATAACAATACAATTTCTCTGGGAAAACAATTTCCCCCTCATCTCTGCCTAAATGTGTGATCCTTCATTCTGAAACTATGCCCTATGGTCCTAGACTTTCCAGCAAGGGGAAATAACTTTTCCATATCTACCCTGTCAAGTCCTCGAAGGTCTTGTATGTTTCAATAAGGTCACCTCTCATTCTTGTAAATTCCAATGGGTATGGGTCCAATCTATTCAAACCCTCCTTGCAAGACAACCTCACCATAGCTGGTCAGTGAAGGATGGTCAGTCTCCTCAATCTACAAACGATTGAGGAGACTGGACTTGGTTAGACAGGGTCAAAAAATGTGGCGCTGGAAAACCACAGCTTGTCAGGCAGTATCCAAGAAGCAGGAGAGTTGACATTTCAAGCATAAACTCTTCAACAGGAATGCGGGGGAGAGCCGAAGGGAGCTGAGAGATAAATGGGAGTGGGGGGACGTTAGGTAGCAATGCGTTAGGTAGATGGAGGTGGGGTGTGATGCTGATAGATTGGAGTGGAGGGTGGAGCAGATAGGTGGGAAGGAAGATGGACAGGTAGGAGAGATCAAGAGGGTGGTGCCAAGTTGGACCTGGGATAAGGAGGGGGGAGGGGAGATGAGGAGACTGGTGAAATTGACATTGATTCCATGTAGTTGGAGGGTCCCATGGCGAAAGATGAGGCGTAGTTGTCGGGTGTTTAGGATATGGCAGTGGAGGAGGTCCAGAACTTGCATGTCCTTAAGGGACTGGGAGGGAGAGTTGAAGTGGTCGGCCACAGGGCAGTGGGGTTATTTAGTCCATGTGTCCCAAAGATGTTCTATGAAACATTCCGCAAGTTGGCGTCCTATCTCCCCAATGTAGAGGAGATCACATCGAGAGCAATGGACACAGTAGATGAGGTGTTTGAGGTGCAGGAAAATCTGTCGGATGTGGAAGAATCCTTTGGAGCCTTGGATAGGGGTGGGGGGGTGGGGTTGTGGGTGCAGGTTTTACACCCGTTGTGGTGGCAAGGGAAGGTGCCAGGAGTGGAAGCTGGGTTTGTGGGGTCTAAAAACCTAATGAGAGAATTATGGAGGGAATACTCTCTGTGGATTGCTGATAGGATGTGGGGAGGGAAATATATCTCTGGTGGTAGGGTCTGACTGTAGTTGGTGGAAATGGTGGAGGATGATGCGTTGTATCCAGAAATTGTTGGGGTGGAAAGTGAGGAACAGCCGGCTTCTATCCTTGTTGTGGTTGGAGGGGTGGGGTTCAAGGGCAGAGGTGCGGGAAGTGAAGGAGATGCACTCAAGGGCATTGTTGACCACGTGGGAGGGGAAATTGTGGTCCTTGAAATAGGAGGCCAACTGAGATGTTCTGGAGTGGAATTGGTCCTCCTGGGGACAGATGCGGTGAAGGCGGAGGAATTGGGAGGAAGTGGTAGCATTTTTACAGGAGGTGGGGTGGGGGGAGATGTAGTCCAACTGATGTTGGACGTCAGTGGGTTTGAAGTAAATGTCCGTGTTGAATTAGTCGCTGGAAATAGAGATGGAGAGGTCCAGGAAGGGGATGGATGTGTCCGAGATGGTCCAAGTGAACTTGAGGTCAGGTGCTTGTGAATTTGATGAACTGTTCAACCTCCTCATGGGAGCACAAGGTGGCGCCGATACAGTCATCAATGTAGCAGAGGAAAAGGTGGGGAGTGGTGCCGGTGTAACTGCGGAAGATGGACTGTTCTACATACCCGACGAAGAGGCAGGCATAGCTGGGGCCCATGTGGGTGACCCCCCCATGGCTACCCTTTTGGTCTGAAGGAAGTGGAAGGATTCTAAGTATAAATTGTTGAGGCTGAAGGTCAGTTCAGCCAATCGAAAGAGTGTATTTTTGGAAGGGGACTGTTTGGGTTGGTGGGAGACAAAGAAACGGAGGGCTTAGAGGCCTTCGTCATGGCAGATGGACATGTACAAGGACTAGATGTCCATAGTGAAGATGGGGTACCAAAGGTCATGGAGGAGGTAGAAGGTGTGGGTGCTGTCCTGAATGTATCTGTGGAGGCCCTGGACCAAGGGGTACAGGACAGTGTCAAGATATGAGGAGATATGTTTGATGGGGCAGGAGCAGGCTGAGTTGATGGTCAACGGAGGGGTCAGATTTGTGAATTTTAGATTAGAGGTAGAACCGGGTGGTGCGGGACTCCTGGACTATGATGTCGGAGACTGTGGGTGGGAGATCTCTTAAGGTGATGATGGATAGTCTTGGAGATGATTATTTGGTGATGAGAGGTGAGGTCATGGTTGAGGGGGCAGTAGGAGTCTGTTGGACGCACCAATCCAGAATAGTGGCCTTTGCCAAGCCAGGGAAAATATTGAGTGACCCATGCAGCTACCAGTCTCTTATCCAGCTTTCAATAACATGTAGGGTCCTAGAACACCTCCTACTGAGTCTCACTGCCTTGGGATTAGTGTCACCCCCATAAACAGGCAGGTTTTCACTCAGACCACGACAGTTCTGACCAGATCCTGGCACTGTCCTCTCACATTGAGGCTCACGATAATCTCCTCTTGATCACTGAAGACCCAGTTACACTACAAGGTAGTGCAGTGCTGCATGCAGCCTGGAAGAAAGAAGAGCCAACTCTGAAGTGATTATGTCTGAGAAAGTGAGGTTGGGTTGAATCCACTATTGACAAGAGTGTTGGGACAGGTGCTGCTATTGTCTTTAAGACCCAGTCTCAGCCACATGCAGGAACCACCAGCTGACTAATTTGCACTGAGCTTGGATGCCTTAATCCTTACTGGGTACATTACCTCAGTAATGTTCAGAAGAGAAAATGGAGTTGTTCTATTAGAGTCATAAAGATGTACAGCATGGAAACAAACCCTTTGGTCCAACCCGTCCATGCCGACCAGATATCCCTACCCAATCTAGCCCCACCTGCCAGCCCCGGTCCATATCCCTCTAAACCCTTCCTATTCATATACCCATCCAAATGCCTCTTAAATTTTGCAATTGTACCAGCCTCCACCACTTCCTCTGGCAGCTCATTTCATACACATACCACTCTCTGTGAAAACGTTGCCTCATAGGTGTCTTTTATATTTTTCCCCTCTCACCCTAAACCTCTGCCCTCTAGTTCTGGACTCCCCCAACCCCAGGGAAAAGACTTTGTCTATTTACCCTATCCATGCCCCTCATAATTTTGTAAACCTCTATCAGGCCACCCCTCAGCTTCCGACGCTCCAGAGAAAACAGTCCCAGCCTGTTCAGCCTCTCCCTATAGCTCAAATCAAAACCCTTCATAATGAAAACATTCATTAAAACTTCTCTGCTCTTTTGTTCAAGCAGGGGACATGAAGTGTCGCTGGCTGGGCCAGGATTTAATACCCATCCCTAGTTGCCCTTAAGAAGCATGTCTTCTTGAACCTTTGAAGTCCATGTACTATAGGTAGATCTACAATGCCATTGGGAGATTGGATCAAAATCCTGAATCTGTGATTGAAGAAATGGCGATATATTTCCAAGTCTGGATGGTGAGTGGCTTGGAGGGGAACTTGCAGGGAGTGGTGTTCCTGTAGCCACAGCTTTTCCTCTGAGCTCTCTTCTCTTCTATCTCACTGGTCATTGTTGCAAATATATACACATAGCAAAGAAACTAAATGTACCTCTTTTAAAAATCATTCACGTCATGTTATAAATGGTTGCCAGAAATAACATAAGTTGTCAATGCAGCAGACAGATTGATATAATCTGAAGAGTCGATCTCAAATGTCTTTCTTAATTTAGTGAAGATGGTTAGCTCAGTTGGCTGGATGGCTGGTTTGCAATGCGGAATAACACTGACAGTGTACGCTAAATTCCTTTCACTGGTTGAGCATGTCAAGCAGAACTCAGTTTGTCCCTTTGTTTGTGGCATGGTGACCCTCAGGTTAATCCACCACCTTTAATACGGGCAGCATGGTGGCACAGTGGTTAGCACTGCTGCCTCACAGCAGCAGAGACCTGGGTTCACTTCCCGCATCAGACGACTCTGTGTACAGTTTGCACATTCTCCCCGTGTCTGCGTGGGTTTCCTCCGGGTGCTCCGGTTTCCTCCCACAATCCAAAAATGTGCAGGTTAGGTGAATTGGCATCGGCGTAGTGTTAGGTGAAGGGGTAAATGTAGGGGAATGCGTCTGGGTGGGTTACACTTCGGCGGGTCGGTGTTGACTTGTTGGGCCGAAGGGCCTGTTTCCACACTGTAAGTAATCTAATAAGAGAGTGATCCAGTGGAGTAGGACTTTGCCTTTTTTTAAAGGAATTCCAGGACTGACCATTAAAAACCTCAAAAAATGTGAGAATTTAAAATCTTCTGTAGTGTTGAACAGGAGACTGGAAGGGCATCAAAAGGGATTCCAGCATAATTGACTTGCTTTGTGGAACACTGATTCATCAAAATTCTAATAACATCCAGTTTGTTTTTGTTGCAATTAGGCAGACTTTCAGCCGGCCCCTGGAACAGAACACCAAGAAGAATCCTGAGACACATCATCAGAGAGAGACGGCTCTAAATAGAAAGACTGTGAAAGACAAACCCATTAAAGGACTGCTGTCTCAATTTGCAGTGCCGTGAAAATGAAGTAAAGGAGTCTTCACTCTCTCCACAACCTGTTCTGCTCACTCCACCTATGGGAGAAACCTCCAACTATTTAATTGCCACTCCTGAATTCTGACTTAAAGTTTCCAACCGCTTCATCTCAGAAAGAGAAATCATCAAGTAACCCAGATAAAAAAATCAGAAATTGCTGGAAAAACTCAGCAGATAAAGCAAAGTTAACATTTTGGTTCCAGTGACCAAAGAGTTTAATTTCTGATTTCCAGCATCTGCTGTTTCTTTTTATCAAGTAAGCCAGGCCTGCAGTGATAACAGAGATTTTTCTTCTTTTGTTTTATCTGTACCTGCTTTTAATCTTTACACCCATAATGCTAACCCCCATAATGACATGGCCCACACATCAGTGTTGCTGTTTAAATCAGGAACTCATGATATAAGAGTCAGTTTCATGGACTTTAAACACCAAATAAGGAATCAAAATGAATGCAGCCTATATGTGGGTTAGTGTAGCACAACACTCAGCAGGAGCTGAGAATTACTTTTAGGTTAATGGATTGCATCAGCTTTTCTGTCTCATTTTGGCTTGGCTTTTCTTTGCTCTCTCCCTTTCTCTCCCTCTCTCTCTCTCTCTCTATCTATCTCTCCCTTCCCCTGCAAATTCTGCTCAAAGCCAAGATACAATGTTTCCTATTGCATCTGAATGGAACATTATATGCAGCTGGTTTGAATCAATGTCCCTGTCTGTTTCAAATATAAACCAGGAGAAAGGATTCCTCATTATCTTTGTCAGGTTACAATGTACAGCCACAAGCTTTCATAACTGTTCTCATCAAAGTCAGTAATCAATGTCAAAGCACTTATGCAGGTAGATGGCAAAGACATCATCTGGTGTCATATTAGAACACTTAGACCAGAAGGCTCCATGTGCAAGTCCTTCTCCATGCTTAGTCATCTAAACCTTAAATATTCATGGTGCCTCCACCACCAGCACACAGTGGAAGCAGGATTTTCCATCTACAAGGTGCACTGCAGCAATTTGTCAAGCAACACCATCGCCTGAAAGTGCCTCTCCAAGCCTCTCACCATCGTGACTTGGAAATATATCAAGACTTGGGTGGACAAGATCAGAAGTCACACATCATTATGTTATAGTCCAACAAGTTTATTTAAAATCACAGGCTTTCAGACAAGCTTTTGATGAAGGGGCAGTGGTCCGAAAGTTTGTGTTTTCAAATGAACCTGTTGGACTATAATCTGGTGTCGTATGACTTCTAACCTGGAAATATATCAACATTCCTTCACTGTTGTTGGGTCACTATCTTCCCAGTGGAATTGTGGGTCTACTGACAACACAGGGACTGCAGCGGTTGAAGAAAGCAGCTCACCACCATGTTCTTGAGGGTAACTAGGGACGGGCAATAAATGCTGGCTTATCCAGCAACATCTATATCACATGAAAATGAAACACAGTGAGTTCATCTCTATCACACGGATCGCAGCGGTTCAAGGAATGGGACCCACCCCAACATTTCTTGGGATGGATAAGTGCCCGCATTGCCGGTGAATACTAAAAGTGAAACATGATATTTCTTTCAAACTCCAGGGCATGGGAAGGTCAGTGTTCTCATCTCTGCATCAAGATCCAGTAACCGTTGCTGACTTGAGTGAATCTGGTGAAAATGGGATTGAGTTCAGTAAGACAGCTTCCACAATTGAACAACTAAGGCTTGCACATGGAAGACATCCAATCTGATAAGGCTTATGACAACCACAAATACCTTCACAGAAGAGAGGAGACAAGGTGGGAAAATGTAGGGATAGGGAAGACGAGGGAAGAGAGGTGATAATGTCCCCGTCTACATCTTGATATGACATCGCATGGATCAAACATCAGTGAATTAGTTCAGTTCTATCCAACAGCTATACAATCACTTGAAGACACTAAGGATGGCCTAGTGGTATTAATTCAGAGTACCGTTAATTCAGAAACTCAGCTAATGTTCTGGGGACTAGGTTTGAAACCCACCATGGCAGATGGATTTTTTTTTATTAATTCACAAGATGAAGGCATTGCTGGTCTGGCCAGCATTTATTGCCCAGACCTAATTGTCCAGAGGGCAGTTAAGAATTAATCACATTGCTGTGGGTCTGGAGTCACCTGTAGGCCAGACCTGGTAAGGGTGGCAATTCCCTTCCCTAAAAGATACTAGTGAACCAGATGGACTTTTTCAACAATCAACAATAGTTTTATAGTTATCATTCCAGTTTTTTAAAATTGAATTCAAATTCCATCATCTGCCATGATGGAATTGGAACCTGGGTCCCCAGAACATTACCTGAGCCTCTAGAGTATCTGTTCAGTGATAATACAATTTGGCCTTCACCTGGAATTAAAATACTACTGATGATCATGAATCCATTGCCGATGGTCAGGAAAAATCCATCCAGTTCACTAAGATCCTTTAGGGAAGGAAACTACCATCGTCACCTGGTCTGGCTGACATGTGACTCTAGGCCCACAGCAATGAGCTTGATTCTCAATTACCCTCTGAAATGGCCTAGAAAGCCACTCACTTCAAGGGCAGCTAGGGACAGGCGGTAAATGCTTGCCAGCCAGCAACACCCACATCCCCCCATGAGCGAATACAAAAGAAAATCACAGCTCATTTATTGGTGAATTAAGTCACTTTTAAGATCCTGAGAGGACTTGAGCAGATAGATGTTGAAAGGACTTTTCCTCTTGGAGGAGAATCTAGAACTTGGGTCATTGTTTAAAACTAAGGGGTCACCCATTTAAGACAGAGATGAGGAAACATTTATTTTCTCTTCGAGGGTTGTGAGTCTTTGGAGTTGCCTTCCTCAACAGGCAGGGGATACAGATTCTTTACATAATATTAATATTTAATATTTGTAATGACTGACAGAGCAAGCTTGAAGGGCCGAGTGGCCTACACTTGTTCCTTGTTTGTTTGTAGTTCCAGATTTTTAAAATAAATTTTCAAATTGCAATAGTGGGATCCTGATTTTTTTAATAGTCTCTGGACTGTTAGACGAAAGGACATAACCATTAAACAAAAGCCCTTGGAATCAATGCGATTATTTTGTTGCCACAGGTTTAGGTTAGATGAACGCTGTGTCATTTTAGCTCATGCACTTTCCCGTGTTCCAATGTCAAAGTTAGTTTACAGGATGAGGCCTTTCCACAAAATTGACCTAGGTGTGCCTCCTAATTATTTAATTACCCCATATAGAAGCAGTTGTGAAAAAAGGTAAGTTATAACTAACAGACAGGAAAATGTTAGAAGCCAGCAAGTAATGGCAGCAACTGAAACTAATAGATTTTCTTTCGAAGGAAGCTCTGATCCACCAATCTATAAATGGACCTTAATCCCAGCTTGCTCGCCTATCTTTTCTGTCCTTGCTCCCAAATTGCAAAATGCCTTCAATTTATCTCACAGCTTCAGGCAAATTAAGGAGTTGCATTTATAAAGCTGTTTTCATACTCTCTGGACACCCTAAAACATTTTACAGGCTTTGATGTATACTCATTTGTAAAAACAGCCATTTTTGTACACAGCAGACTCTCACGCACTGCAAAGTGATAAGGACCAGATAATCTGCTTTGTTTCAGATAATGTTGCTTGCAGGATAAATGTTGGCAAGACACCAGGATCTTCTTCAAAATAGTACCTTGCAATCTTTTACACTCACTTGAGAAGGTTTCATGTTAATGCCTCACCAAAAGATGGCATCTTGAGGGTGGCATTGCACTTGTGCTCAAGTCCTGCCATTGGACTTGATCCCAGAAACCTGAGCCACTCAAACCTATGAATGGATGCAGGGAGCCTCCAGGGTGGAGAGATAAGTGGTTGTGTTGGTTGCCGGGGGGGGGGCGGGAGGGTGGTTTGGGGCTGGGGAGAAGGTAGCAAAGAGTACAATAGGTGAATGGGGGTGGGGATGGAGGTGATAGGTCAGAGAGGAGGGTGAGGAGAAGATGCAAAGAGTACAATAGGTGAATGGGGGTGGGGATGGAGGTGATAGGTCAGAGAGGAGGGTGGGGGAAAGTAGCAAAGAGTACAAAAGGTGAATGGGGGGGCGGGGATGGAAGTGTTGGTCGGGGAGAGGGTGGGAGAAGGTAGCAAAGAGTACAATAGGTGAATGGGGGCAGGGATGGAGGTGATAGGTCAGAGAGGAGGGTGGGGGAAGGTAGCAAAGAGTACAATAGGTGAATGGGGGGGGCGGGGATGGAAGTGTTGGTCAGGGGAGAGGGTGGGGGAAAGTAGCAAAGAGTACAATAGGTGAATGGGGGCAGGGATGGAGGTGATAGGTCAGAGAGGAGGGTGGGGGAAGGTAGCAAAGAGTACAATAGGTGAATGGGGGCAGGGATGGAGGTGTTAGATCAGGGAGGAGGGTGGGGGAAGGTAGCAAAGAGTACAATAGGTGAATGGGGGGGGCGGGGATGGAAGTGTTGGTCAGGGGAGAGGGTGGGGGAAAGTAGCAAAGAGTACAATAGGTGAATGGGGGCAGGGATGGAGGTGATAGGTCAGAGAGGAGGGTGGGGGAAGGTAGCAAAGAGTACAAAAGGTGAATGGGGGGGGCGGGGATGGAAGTGTTGGTCAGGGGAGAGGGTGGGGGAAGGTAGCAAAGAGTACAAAAGGTGAATGGGGGCAGGGATGGAGGTGATAGGTCAGAGAGGAGGATGGGGGAAGGTAGTAAAGAGTACAATAGGTAAATGGGGCGGGATGGAGGTGTTGGTCAGAGAGGAGGGTGGAGCGGATAGATGGGAATGAGATACGTCCTTACTGACATATCCACGGACAAGTGACTGAAATTCTTCTGGTCCTAGAACAGCATTAATTATTTTTCTCTGAATCATTGCCTAGTCTGCTTTTAAGTTTTATGTGAATCTGTTACCAGGCTGAAAGCTGAGCCTCCCGCAAATTCCAAATCTTAAAACTGATTTTGCAGAAGGCTCTTACCTCTGCTGGCAAAGCAGACTGATTATCTATACACAAACGTTATCTTTTTGTGTCATCTCCAAATTTAAATGAATTCTATACCTCCTGCCGCTCAGACACTCATGAACACTAACTCCTGGGTGAAGGAACCCTCACTGAACTTTGTTTTAATTTAGCTCTGCTTGTTTGCACAGAGAATAACAAAGAACCCTTTCTCACCACTACTACCTGTTTCCATGGCAATGTGGCATATAGAGTCGTAGAGTGATAGAGATGTACAGCACAGAAACAGACCCTTTGGCCCAACTCGTCCATGCCGACCAGATATCCTAACCTAATCTAGTCCCATTTGTCAGCACTTGGCTCATATCCTTCTCAACCCCTCCTACTCATGTACTCATCCAGGTGCCTTTCAATATTGTAATTGTACCAGCCTCCATCACTTCCTCTGGCAGCTCATTCAGGACACTCCAAACAAAAAAAAAGTAAACCTTCAACTTTTCTCTTTAAAACAACCTTTTTTGATTCTGTGACCTACATTAACCATTTATTTCCTTCATGGCATTAAAGACTTTCTTTCCAGACTTGTTTCCACCAAGAGCTTACCCCACTTTCAAAGGGGCTTTTAGTTTTTTTGCTCTGGGAATGAAATGAGTACTTTAAAATCATTTCTGGGAAGGATCACTTGACCTGAAACATTAACTCTGCTTTCTCGCCACAGATGCTGCCTGACCTGCTGAGCATTTCCAGCAATTTCTGTTTTTGTTTCTGACTTCCAGCATCCATAGTTCTTTCAATTTTAATTTACAATCTTTATTGAAAGAACTGTCAATTTCCTGTAACTAAAAACCGAAAGAACGGCAGTTGCTGGAAATCAGAAACAAAACAAAAAAACAGAAATTGCTGAAGAAGCTCAGCAGGTCTGGCAGCATCTGTGGAGAGAAATCGGAGTTTATGTTTCGGGTCCAGTGACCCTTCTTCAGAACTGGTGGTAGCTAGGAAAAGGTTGATATTTATACAGAAGATGGGATGGGGTCGGGGAGAGCTGGGGTAGGGAGTTGGCTTCTGTATAAAAACCAACATTTTTCTAGCTACCACTGGTTGTGAGGAAGAGTCACCGGACTTGAAACATGAATACTGATTTCTCTTCACAGATGCTGCCAGACCCACTGAGCTTTTCTAGCAATTTCTGTTTTTATTTCATCTCCCAGACCATCCATAACCTCATCACTTCAGGAGATCTCCCATCCACCACCTCCAACCTCATAGTCCCACAACCCCGCACTGCCCAAAATCCACAAACCCGACTGCCCCGGCCAACCCATTGTCTCAGCCTGCTCCTGCCCCACCAAACTCATCTCTGCATACCTCGACACTGTCCTGTCCCCTTTAGTCCAAGAACTCCCCACTTACGTTCAGGACACCACCAATGCCCTCCACCTCCTCCATGATTTTCGCTTCCCCGGCCCCCAATGCATTATCTTCACGATGGACATCCAGTCCCTATACACCTCCATCCCCCATCACCAAGGCCTCCAAACCCTCTGCTTCTTCCTTTCCCGCCAACCCAACCAGTACCCTTCCACTAACACCCTCCTTCGACTGACTGAACTGGTCCTCACTTTTAACAACTTCTCCTTCCAATCCTCCCACTTCCTCCAAACCAAAGGAGTAGCCACAGGCACCTGCATGGGCCCCACCTATGCCTGCCTCTTCGTCAGATATGTGGAACAGTCCATCTTCCGCAGCTACAGTGGCACCACCCCCCACCTTTTCCTCCGCTACATCGATGATTGCATTGGCGCTACCTCATGCTCCCACGAGGAGGTTGAACAGTGCATCCACTTTACTAACACCTTCCACCCTGACCTCAAATTTACCTGGACCGTCTCAGACTCCTCCCTCCCCTTCCTAGACCTCTCCATATCTATCTCGGGCAACCGACTCAGCACAGACATTTACAATAAACCGACCGACTCCCACCCTGCCCCCTGTAAAAATGCCATCCCATATTCCCAATTCCTTCGCCTCCGCTGCATCTGCTCCCAGGAGGACCAATTCCACTACCGAACAACCCAAATGGCCTCCTTCTTCAAAGACCGCAATTTCCCCTCCGGCGTGGTCGACAATGCTCTCCACCGCATCTCCTCCACTTCCCGCACCTCCGCCCTTGAACCCCACCCCTCCAATCGCCACCAGGATAGAACCCACTGGTCCTTCCATGCCACCAACCTCCAGATACATCGTATTATCCTCCGTCATTTCCGCCACCTTCAAACAGACCCCACCACCAGGGATATATTTCTCTCCCCACCCCTATCAGCGTTCTGGACAGACCAGGCCCTCCGCGACTCCCTTGTCTGGTCCACACCCCCCACCAACCCAACCTCCACTCCCGGCACCTTCCCCTGCAACCCCAAGAAGTGCAAAACTTGCGCCCACACCTCCCCCTCACCTCCCTCCAAGGCCCCAAGGGATCCTTCCATATCCGTCGCAAATTCACCTGCACCTCCACACACATCATTTGCTGTATCTGTTGCACCTGATGTGGTCTCCTCTACATTGGGGAGACAGGCCGCCTACTTGCGGAACATTTCAGGGAACACCTCTGGGACACCTGCACCAACCAACCCAACCGCCCCGTGACTGAACACTTTAACTGCCCCTCCCACTCAGCCAAGGGCATGCAGGTCCTTGGCCTTCTCCATCGCCAGACCCTGACCACACGACGCCTGGAGGAAGAGTGCCTCATCTTCCGCTTAGGAACCCTCCAACCACACGGGATGAATGTAGATTTCTCCAGCTTCCTCATTTCCCCTCCCCCCACCTTATCTCAGTCCCAATCCCCAGATTCAGCACCCCCCTCTTGACCTGCAATCTTCTTCCCGACCTCTCCGCCCCCACCCCCTCTCCGGCCTATCACCCTCACCCTCACCTATTTCCACCTATCGCATTCCCAGTGCCACTCCCCCAAATTCCCTCCCCCCTACCCTTTGTCTCAGCCCGCTTGGCACACCAGCCTCATTCCTGAAGAAGGGCTTATGCCCGAAACGTCGATTCTCCTGCTCCTCGGGTGCTGCCTGGCCTGCTGTGTTTTTCCAGCACCACATTTTTCATTTCTGTTTCTGTGTCAATTTCCTGTCCTTACCAAAAGAAAAATGTTTTTTATACAGAGGCCAATTCCCTACCCCTCCCCCCACCACACCTCATCCCATCTTCTCTGTAAATATCAACCTTTTCCTAGCTACCACCAGTTCTGAAAAAGGGTCACTGGATCCGAAACATTAACTCTGATTTCTCTCCACAGATGCTGCCAGACCTGCTGAGCTTTTCCAGCAATTTCTGTTTTTGTGTCAATTTACTGTCCTGACCAAAAGCTTGGAGATGTGTTACCCATTGTTTATGTTTTCATAGAATCAGAGAATCCCTACAATGTAGAAGGAGGCCATTCGGTCCGTCTAGTCCACACTGACCCTGTGAAGAGCATCCTATCATATCCCATTTAGCATGGCCAGTCCCCCTAACCTACACATGTTTGGACTGTAGGAGGAAACTGGAAAACCTACATTTTTAACCCTTAAAATAAGCCACAGTGGAGGAATTATAACAACATTAAATCTATTCTACACTCAGTCAAAGTCCCGGAATGTTTGCTGTCCTGTTTACGTGTATGTGATAAATTTATGAAAACACAAATGAGGTGATACTACAGGAGAAAAAAGAGAATAAAAATTGCAAAGATCAGAAATATGAAACAAAACTCAATAAGTACTGGAGACGTACAGCAATCTATCAGCCTCTAAGGGGTGAAATGTGATCAGTTTGCAGTCACCCTCTCACAGTTCTAATCTGGCTTTGGATTTCAAATATCCTTCTGGTTCTGAGAATATATTCCATCATCTGTGACAGCTTGTAATGTTTCGATTTTTCCCTCCATGCAGATTAACACTTCCTTTTATAACTGTGCACCAGTTTGAGCATTTACTCCAGCCTTCTGTCAGCTATTTGGAGTCGCTGACCAAAGGATTTGCACTGCTGTTTGCTACTGAGCTTGGGACAAAGTTGCAAAACACTAACATCGCAGGCGTCCATCAACCCTCCTCCCCATCGTGAATGCACATTGTTTATTTCATATTCCCATCACAGAGCCTGAAACAAGCTCTCTCCATTAGACAGCTCGTCAGCTTGAAGCACTGTTGGAATTCTCCCCATGGCTTCAATTGCTGACTTAGACCCTGACTGGAAGAATGTGCTCAACATAATTGGCAAATTTTTAATTCCTTCTGGGCTTCGATTTGATCTCAAGACATGAAGGTGCAAAATATGCCAGACTGTATGAGCCTTAGGATGCTCTTTGAGAGGAACCCTAACCCATAGACCAGTGTGAAAATTATATTAAGTGCTACTTATCTGTGTCAAAACATTTTTAAAATTCCAATTGAAGTACTAATTTTATGTTCAGTTAACAAGAAAGGTACAACGTATTGTGTTCAATATCCTTCACAACTCCTCAGACAATGAAGCAGATCTTGTTCATGTGCAGCAAGATCTGGACAACATTTCGGCTTGAGCTGAAAAGTGGCAAGTAACATTCGTGCGACCAGTGCCATCGCAATAAGAAAGAATCAGACCAACTCCTCCTGATAATTGAACAGCATTACCTGTCACTGACAGTCCAGCACTCTGAGTCTGGATTCTGTCAGTCTTCAAGGTGGGGGAGACTTAAACCTTTTGACTCAAACAAAGGTTCTCTCACAGAACCAGCACAGAAACTGAGAACCTTAAGATTCATTGGCTGACTTAAAACTTCACAAAATTACAGGTTGTTACATGAGTTTTAATGTGCCTAACCTCCGAACTGTGCACTCCGTTCCACATTAAGTTGCTTCCACAAATATAAGGTTTGCAAGGGGTCACACAGACGCTGTGGTATAGAGTTTCTGTTTCAGGCTCCAAAGTACAGCTGTACCATTTGATTGCAGGCAAGTTTGCAGCTTATTCACTGCAAGTGGATTCTACAGCAAGGAGCTAACTTGCACTAATTCACCTGAATGGTTCAAAAACATAAGTTCAGAACAAATCAACTGCAATGCATTAAATAACAAGACCAGAATTCCATTCATACTACAGTGTGTAGTTATTTCTATTTATAAAGATGCTATTTTTGTAAAAGTATTTGTTCAGGCACAGAAAGAAAGTTTGCATTTATATCATTTTCATGGTTTTAGAATGGCCAACTTACTTGAAATTATTATTTTTTAAAAATACATAGAACATAGAAAAATACAGCACAGACAGGCCCTTTGGCCCACGATGTTGTGCCGAGGTTTAATCCTAATGTAAAATATAGTAACTTAACCTACGCACCCCTTAACTCACTGCTATCCATGTGCATGTCCAGCAGTCGCTTAAATGTCCCCGATAAGACAAAGCAGCTGTTGTCTGATGGTACCTACCACATTACTGACTTGGAGCCAGTGTGTGACAATGCCAGCCACCCGTTTCCTCTTCTGTCAATTCTATTCAAGCTTCTAACTCTAAAATAGCATTGCTTGCTTGGCATCCTCCCAGCAGCTGCTCCTTTTTTGCCTGTTGTCTTCTCAGCTGCCCCGTGTTCCTGCAGCAAAGAGGCGTTTTGTCCAGCAGCTTTGATTTGTGAATTCTCCTAAACAATTATTTCAACTGTTTCATTTGCAATGCACTTATTCTCCACAGTTGTTCCTATCTTTTTCACAGGGACGAAGTTCATTCCACTATTTAAGACATGATGTGGAGGTGCCGGTGTTAGACTGAGGTGGACAAAGACAGAAGTCACGTGACATCCGGTGACCTGTTGAAGCACAAGCGCTCTGAAAGCTTGTGATTTCAATAAATATATTGGACTATAACCTGATGTTGTGTGATTTCTATATTTAAGATACATTGTGCTGCAGTTTTATAGTTACAGGAGTGGCGACAGACGCTGACTCTTTGGACAGACCAAATCCAAGTAACATTTGGAATTTGCTAGCAGCACATCATTGAATGAATACTCAATGTTGCACATACACAGCCAGCCAGAAACTCTATCAAAAGCTTAAGTCCCACTCTGGCATTGAAAAGCTAACACCGAGTATCACTAAAAACTGCCTATCTGGGAATTGTCACTTTGATGTTTGTCAGGACTTGCTGTATGTTTGGGTTTTAACTTTGAAAGGCACTACACCAATGCCAGTTGTTTCTCTTTATGCCTCTCTGCATATTTGGAGAAATGCAATTGCACTTGGTAAACAGGTCAGCTTGCTATAGATATGTGATAGCCACGTCTGCTGTAAGTGCCTTAGTGTGCAGTCTGTGGGCGGTTTTAAGACACCACTTGAATCATCACATTAGAAAGGATCTAATGCGTGGACGTCCACAGCTGTATCAGAACTTGCAACTAAGAGAAGCAGGGAGGAAAAAGAAAAGGAAAAGTAATCTTCAACTTTGAGTTACTGGGAAAGTCAAAATGGCTGTGCAATTTTTATTCCTAGGATTATGGAAAAGAAAGAAGACATAAGTCATACAGCCATACAGCACAGAACCAGGCCCATTGGTCCAACCAGGCCATGCTGAACGGAATCCTAAACAGAAGTAATCCCACCTGCCTGCTCCTGGCCCATATCCCTCCAACCCTTTCCTATTCATTAATTATCAAAGTATCTTTTAAACATTGTAACTGTGTTAGCGAGTTTTGAGAAGATTTGTACCTTAGGTTGAGGTTCTGGATTTAGGCTTGTTCGCTGAGCTAGGAGATTTTTTTTCAGACGTTTCGTCATCGTACAAGGTAACACCACCAGTGAGCCTCCAGATGAAGCACTGGTGGTATGGCCCGCTTTCTATTTGTGTTTAGGTTTCCTTGGGTTGGTGACATCATTTCCTGTGGTGGTGTCATTTCCTGTTATTTTTCTCAGGGAGTTGTAACTGTGTCCACATCCATCACTTCCTCAGGAAATTCATTGCACACGCGAACCACTCCCTGTAAATCTCCTCCACCTTAAAAATGTGCCCATAGTCTTGAAATCTACCATCCTAGGGAGAAGACAGCTACCACTAACCCTGTCTATACGCCTCTTTATTTTATAAACTTATATATGGTCGCCTCTCAACCTTCTATGCTCCAGTGAAAAGAGTCACATATGACAGCAGAATTAATTTTAAAAAACCTAAAATATAAGAGTAGTGTGCTGAAGAAAAGTGCTACAAGCTGTATTGTAGCCTAGATCTCATTGAGGAGCAGGAAACCCAGTTAGGAGAGATTTTGAAGGATTTGAATCTCATATAAATGTAACTAAATGTGTGTTTAACATCAGAGTTTATATGAGAGGGAGACTATTGACCAGTGTGTGATCACACTGGTATGCCAAGAGGAATTCTGCCAATTCGAACAATTAAGAGATTAACTCATCAGATCAGATTGTCTTAAGGCATAAAAGATCCTGCAGTGAAAGATGAGAAACTTACTCTCAAGAAAATTATCAAATCCTACCTCAAAATTGGCAATCATCAGCTAGAGCATATTCATGAGAGATTGACAAAGCTTTGCCTTATCCTTAGACCTAGGCTGAAGGAAATTAACATATTGGTTAAATAAGGTAAATATTTGTGTAAGAGCCAGTAGACAGAGGGCAGGATGTCGATGCTGAGGAGTGACCAAAAGGATGAATGTCCTGTGTGGGGAAAGCAGTGCTCTGACTGAAAGCAGCTAAATCCTCAATCCACACTAATACATTCCTTCCAATAACATCTTGTACAGTAGACTTTTGTGTGGCATCTTGTTGAATGCCCTCTGAAAATTCAAATACATTGCATCTACTAGTGCCATTTACTAACTCTCCATGTTATATCCTCAAAGACGTCTAGCAAACATGAGCGCCCTTTCACAAAGTCATTTTGATTCTATTTGATTGTGTTAAGACTTTGTAAATGTCCTTCTATTTTTTCCCTAATGATGGAGTGTAGCAGGTTCCCAATGGCAGATGTCAGGCAGCATCCAAGGAGTAGGAGAATCGACATTTCGGGCATAAGGCCTTCTTCAGGAATCCTGAAGAAGGGCTTATGCCCGAAACGTCGATTCTCCTGCTCCTTGGATGCTGCCTGACCTGCTGCGCTTTTCCAGCAACACATTTTCAGCTCTGATCTCCAGCATCTGCAGTCCTCACTTTCTCCTCCCAATGGCAGATGTTAGGCTAACTAGCCGATAGTGTCCCGATTTCTGTCTCCCTCCTTTCTTGAACAGGGCCATCAGACCAGCAGTTTTCCAATCTGCTGGGAATCTTTTGGAATCCAGTGAGGTCTGAAATATTTCCACCAATCCTTCACTATTTCTGCAACTACTTGCTTAGAAATCCTTGGATGCAGGTCACCAGGTCCTAGAAACCTGTCTGCTTTAAGTCTCACAAGTTTCAAAAATGTATTCCTCTTGACAGAAACTGTGTAAGATCTTTCCTCCCATTAGTACCTTGATTATTTGTTACACTTGGGAAATTTATCATGTTCTCCACTGTAAAGACTAATGTGAAGTATTAATTTAATGACCAGCTATTTTCCTGTTATTAATTCTCCAGATCCATCCTCCAAGGTCCTTACTTTTGTTGCTCTCTTTTTTATGTTCTCCATTTTATTTCTGCTGCACTAATCTTTGAACTGTGCATTTACCCTCTCAAATCTTATTTGCACTGTATCAGTTTGCACATGGTTCAGGTAGTAATCTGGAGATTAATGCTTTTATGGTTCTGCTCTTTAATTTATTCCCATATCTCTCATACTCCCTCAGCAAAATGTCTTTCCTACGAATATCATTAGTACTACGAGAACCTTGACAATTAGATTGTTCCTCTCACACTCTAAATTCCTATGCCCTTGGCCAAAAGAAGAAATATCTACTTATTTGTTTTCCTGGCTCGGACAGGTAGAAATAAGTTCTCTGCTATTGGTTTGTATCTCTCACTATCACTTCTGTTTTATACGAGTAGAAGTTCTTGCTCTATGCTTTTATGTTTCTTGCCAATTTACTTTCATAGTCAATGTTCGCCCTCTATTTTAACATTTAAGTCCACTGCTGCTGGTTCCTGGAACAATCCCAATCCTTTGGCCAATCACTAGTTTACCCCATTTTATCTGCTTTAGTTTTGGATTAATCAATCTCTTGGACCACCTTTGTTAACCGTGGATGCTTCATTCTTCTCATTAAGTCCATCTTTTTGGTCAGAATAAATATTTGCAGAGCATTATGAAGTATCTGCTTAAATGTCTGCCACTGATTATCCACTAACTTTCCCTTTAGTCTACATTCCCAGTCTGCTTTAGACAATGATAATCCTTTCTTCATTTCTCTGCAGAACATTGGTTTGAGTTGTTCCTCCTCAAACTGATTTTGATATTCTACCACATTGTTACCGTTAGCCCTCAGCAAATCCTTAACCATGAGATTTCTTACTAATCCTAATTCATTATACATTCTGGTCGCCCACATATAGAAAGGTTGTTATTAAACTGGAGAGGCTTCAGAAGAGATTTAACAGAATATTGCTGGATATGGAAGGTTTGAGTTATAAAGAAAGGCTGGATAGACTGGGATGCTGCTCGGATGCTGCTGACCTGCTGTGCTTTTCCAGCACCACTCTAATCTAGACTCTGGTTTCCCGCATCTGCAGTCCTTGTTTTTACCTGGGATGTTTTTTCACTGGAGGGTAGGAGCTTGTGAGGTGACGTGATAGAGGTTTATAAAATAGAGATAATGGAAGGTGACCTTTTTCCTAAGGGTGGGGGTTTCAAAACTTTAGGGCATATTTTTAAGGTGAGGGGGTAGATTTAAAAAAGACATGAGGGACAAATTTTTTACACAGAGGGTGGTTCATGTGTGGAACAAACTTCCTGAGGATGCAGGTACAATTGCAATGTTTAAACGTTATTTGGATAAATACATGAACAGGAAAGGTTTGGAGGGATATGGATCAGGACCAGGTTTCGGATTAAGGCCAGCATGGACTGGTTGAACTGAAGGGTCTGTTTCCATACTGTATGACTCTATTACAGGATCTAAAATAGCCTGTTCCCTGGTTTGGTTCTGCAACATGCTGCTCTAAGAAACAATTATTGATGCACTCAAAAGGCTTGTCTTCCATGTTATCATTGCCCATTTGAAATATCCAGAACAATATGCAGGTTAGAGTCACACGTGACAATTACAGTGCCTTTTTTACATGCCTCCATTATTTCCTGGTTTATATTTTGTCCTACAGTGAGGCCACCCTTCAGGAACCGATAGATGACTCTCACATTCCCTAGCCATTCCTTATTTCCATCCAAACTGATTCCACATCATGATCTGTTACACAGACATCATTGACCACTATAGAGTCATAGCAATGTACAGCTCGGAAACAGACCCTTCAACCCAACTTATCCATGCCAACCAGATATTTAAATAAATCCAGTCCCATTTACCAGCATTTGGCCACTATCTCTCTAAACCCTTCCTATTCATATACCCATCCAAGTGCCTCTTAAATGTTGTAATTGTACCAGCCTCCACCACTTCCTCTGGCAGCTCATTCCATACACACACCACCCTCTGCGTGAAAAAGGTGTCCCTTAGGTCCCTTTTAAATCTTTCCCCTCTCATCTTAAATCTATGCCCTCTCACTCTGGACTCCCCCTACCCTGGGAAAAAGACCTTAGCTATTCATCCTACTCAGAATTTTATGAACTTCTATAAAGTCATCCCTCAGCTTCCGGCGCTGAAAGGAAAATAGCTTTAGCCTATTCAGCCTCTCCCTACAGTTCAAACTCTCCAACCCTGGCAACATCCTTGTAAATTTCTGAATCTTTTCAAGTTTTACAACATCTTCCCTATACCAGGGAGACTAGAATTGAACGAAGTATTCCAAAAATGGCCTAACCAATATCCTGTACAGCTACAACATGACCTCCCATGTCCTGAACTCAATGCACTGACAAATAAAGGCAAAGATACCAAACACCTTCTTCATTCTGGATGTAGGTTTGCTCACTGAGTTGGAAGGTTCATTTTCAGAGTTTCATCACCATACTAGGTAACATCTTCAGTGAGCCTCTAAATGAAGCACCAGTGGTGTAGTCCACTTCCTATTTATATGTTTGAGTTTTCTTGTGTTGGTGATGTCATTTCCTGTGGTGACATCATTTCCTGGTCTTTTTATCAAGGGGTGGTAAATGGGATCCAAGTCAATGTGTTTGTTGATAGATCTTCGGTTAGAATGCCATGCTTCTAGGAATTCTTGTGCATGTCTTTTTTGCCATGTCCTAGGATGGATGTATTGTCCCAGTCGAAGTGGTGTCCTTCCTCAGCTGTATGTAAGGATATTAGTGAGAGTGGGCCATGTCTTTTTGTGGCTAGTTGATGTTCATGTATCCTGGTGGCTAGTTTTCTATCTGTTTGTCCAATGTAGTGTTTGTGACGGTTCTTGCAAGGTATTTGTAAATTACATTCATTTTGCTTGTTGTCTGTATAGGGTCTTGCAAGTTCATTAGCTGCTGTTTTAGTGTGTTGGTGGGTTTGTGGGCTACCATGATGCCAAGGGGTCTGAGTAGTCTGGTAGCCCACAGGAAATGACATCACCAACCCAAGAGAACCCAAACATATAAATAGGAAGTGGACTACACCACTGGTGCTTCATTCAGAGGCTCACTGAAGATGTTACCTAGTGTGGTGATGAAATGTTTGTAAACAAACCTTCCAGCTCAGTGAGCAAACCTACATCCAGAACCTCAACCTGAGCCAGAAATCTTCTCAAAACTCGCTAACCTTTTTCACTATACTGTCTACAAGTGACTCCACTTTCAAGGAACTATGAACCTAAAACCCTATGTTGCCTTTGTTTGGCAAAAGTTCATCGTCTCAGCCTGCTCCTGCCCAACCGAACTCATCTCGGCATACCTCGACACGGTCCTGTCCCCATTAGTCCAAGAACTCCCCACCTACGTTCGTGACACCACCCACGCCCTCCACCTCCTCCAGGATTTCCGCTTCCCCGGTCCCCAACGCCTCATCTTCACCATGGACATCCAGTCCCTGTACACCTCCATCCCCCATCACGAAGGACTCAAAGCACTCCGCTTCTTCCTTTCCCGCCGTACCACCCAGTACCCTTCCACCGACACCCTCCTTCGACTGACCGAACTGGTCCTCACCCTGAACAACTTTTCTTTCCAATCCTCCCACTTTCTCCAAACAAAAGGAGTAGCCATGGGCACCCGCATGGGCCCCAGCTATGCCTGCCTCTTCGTAGGGTATGTGAAACAATCCATCTTCCGCAACTACACTGGCCCCACCCCCCATCTTTTCCTTCGCTACATTGATGACTGTATCGGCGCTACCTCGTGCTCCCACGAGGAGGTTGAACAGTTCATCCACTACACTAACACCTTCCACCCCAACCTCAAATTCACCTGGACATTCTCGGACTCCTCCCTCCCCTTCCTAGACCTTTCTGTTTCTATCTCAGGCGACCGAATCAACACGGACATCTACTACAAACCAACCGACTCCCACAGCTACCTGGACTACACCTCCTCCCATCCTGCCCCCTGTAAAAACGCCATCCCATTCTCCCAATTCCTTCGTCTCCGCCGCATCTGCTCCCAGGAGGACCAGTTCAAAATACGTACAACACAGATGGCCTCCTTCTTCAAGGACCGCAATTTCCCCCCCGACGTGGTCGACGGTGCCCTCCACCGCATCTCCTCCACTTCCCGCTCCTCCGCCCTTGAGCCCCGCCCCTCCAACCGCCACCAGGACAGAACCCCACTGGTCCTCACCTACCACCCCACCAATCTCCATGTACAGCGCATCATCCGCCGTCACTTCCGCCACCTCCAAACAGACCCCAGCACCAAGGATATATTTCCCTCCCCTCCCCTATCAGCTTTCCGTAGAGACCACTCCCTCCGCGACTCCCTTGTCAGATCCACACCCCCCACCGACCCAACCTCCACTCCCGGCACCTTCCCTTGCAACCGCAGGAGGTGCAACACTTGCGCCCACACCTCCCCCCTCACTTCTCTCCAAGGCCCCAAAGGAAACTTGCATATCCGCCACAGATTCACCTGCACCTCCACCCACATCATCTACTGCATCCGCTGCAGCCGGTGTGGCCTCCTCTATATTGGGGAGACAGGCCGCCTACTTGCGGAGCGATTCAGAGAGCACCTCTGGGCCACCCGGACGAACCAACCCAACCAACCTGTAGCACAGCATTTCAACTCCCCCTCCCACTCCACCGAGGATATGCAGGTCATTGGACTCATCCACCGCCAAACCACAACAACCCGACGGTCGGAGGAGGAGCGTCTTATCTTCCGACTGGGAACCCTCCAACCGCAGGGGATGAACTTGGACTTCACCAGTTTCTTCATCCCCCCTCCCCCCACCTTGTCTCAGCCGGATCCCTCCAGCCCGGCACCGCCTTCCTGACCTGCAGTCTTCTTCTTGACCTCTCCGCCTCCATCCTACTCCGACCTATCACCCTCACCTTGACCTCTTTCCACCTATCACATTTCCAACGCCCCTCCTCCCTACCTTTTATCTTCTCCTGCTGAACACTCTCTGCTCATTCCTGAAGAAGGGCCTGTGCCCGAAACGTCGAATCTCCTGTTCCCTGGATGCTGCCTGACCTGCTGTGCTGTTCCAGCAATAAAGTTTCAACTTTGATCTCCAGCATCTGCAGACCTCACTTTCTCCTCAAAAGTTCCCAGGACCTTATCATTAAGTGAATAAGCCCTGCCCTGATTTGCATTTCCAAAATGCAATCTCTGCATTGATACCCTCTTTTGTTATCAAATCTAGCCCACTTTCTTTTCCCTTTTGCCTATTTTTTTGTAACATCAAATTAATGTTGAGTTCCCACACTTAGTCACTCTGTGACTGTTTTTATGTAATAGTTATCATGTCATTTTTGTTTATTTCTATTTGTGCCATCATAATTCATCTATCTTGTTTCTAATGTTGTGTGCGTACAGATAAAAAGTCTTAAACTTTGCCTTTCATTATTATTACTTATTCTGGTTTTAATTTCTATAGGACTTCATCTGGAAGCTTGCCATTTCAAATAAACCTGTTGGACTAGAACCTGGTAATGAGTGACTTCTGACTTTGTCCACCCCAGTCCAACACAGGCACCTCTACATCATGATTAAACAAGCCAGTCCAGGTATGATGGGATGAATGGCCTCCTTCTGTGCCTTAACACTCCTGTGATTGAACTGTACACTGACATCATAATTCTCAATGAAATAAAAACACAGAGACCAGTATCCTATGACCAAGTCAGCCTTTATCTACATGTCATGATATGGAGGTGCCAGTGTTGGATTGGTGTGGACAAAGTTAAAAAATCACACAACACCGGGTTATAGTCTAACAGGTTTATTTGGAAGTACTAGCTTTTGAGGCACTGCCTCTTCATCAGGTGGTTGTGGAGCAGGATCAGAAGACACAGAAATTATAGGTATAAATTATGTGTCTTCTGGTCCTGCTCCACAACCACTTGATGAAGAGGCAGTGCCTCAAAAGCTAGTACTTCCAAATAAACCTGTTGGACTACAACCTGATGTTGTGTGATTTTTAACTTTATATATGTATGCATAATACTTGACCCAGCAAGCTCAGAGTCACCTCTCAGGGTGAGCAGAACCCCTGATGCTCCTGTCTTTAAAATATTTTATTAAACAAATTACAAAACAATTTACAAAAAAACAGTTAACATTTACAGCTGTTTACAACAGCAATTTTACAAGGGAGAGGCGCAGCAAAGCTAGGCCCCAAACCCTACCGTTCAAATGCTCCTGTTTTTTTTTTAAAATAGAGCACATTCCTATTTAATTTTTTTCTTTTTTTTTCTTTTTTAATCCCTTGTTTCTTTTTTTTTCATTTTTTTCATTTTTTTTAACCCCCACACTACCACCTAAGTGCGGTAGTGCTTATTTTTTCCCCCAGCACCCATGGTGTGTGTATGCAGGGGTGAGACACAGTGAAAGACACAAAGTGCATGAATCTTTATTCAATTTCCACCACCAGGAAGATAGGAAAACACCCGGGTGGCCAGTGACAAACACTGCCCTTCACATCAAAGGACAGTGCTGTGTGATCAAAACAGTGAAGGGGAGGGGAGGGACTAAATCAAAATAGAGTTGGAATGCTCCTGTTTTTTTTCAATTTCCACCACCAGGAAATTCTCCTGTTTCTTTTTTTTTCTTTTTTATTCAATTTCCACCACCAGGAAATTCTCCTGTTTATTTATTTTTTTTTAATTTTAACCCCCACACTACCACCTAAGTGCGGTAGTGCTTATTTTATCCCCAGAACCCATGGTGTGTGTGTGCAGGTGTGAGACACAGTGAAAGACAAAGTGCACGAATCTTTATTCAATTTCCACCACCAGGAAGATAGGAAAACACCCGGGTGGCCAGTGACAAACACTGCCCTTCACATCAAAGGACAGTGCTGTGTGATCAAAACAGTGAAGGGGAGGGGAGGGGAGGGTCTAAATCAAAATAGAGTTGGAATGCTCCTGTTTTTAACTGTCAGTTAGGGGTCTCTGACTGGACCAGATTAACAGTCCCAATTAGGGAACTCAGTTTCTATGAGGTCCACTTGGCTGATCTCATTACAATCACTACACCCATAATCTTAAATAATAGGCCTTAATAAATGCAAGATTTCACTTTATAATTTTATGTCTTACTGCATCTATCAACAGAGGCTTCTTTTATTGATTATGCTATGTACTGGTGCAAGGCAGTGTATAAACAAAGTGATACATCAGGATGGATGACTTGTCAGCTCCCTGGGCATGATGGTAAGATGAATTATATTGCCGATCAGGCTGTCAGTTGAAGGTTGTGCTATTTAACTTACAGCTACAAATACCAGTACTCTGCTAAAATTATCACATGAGAGTGCACTGGGACTATTACCACTTATAAATAACTTTCAGTAAATGTTGCACTTAGCTTTGTAAAGGTTTGTTCTTGGGATGTGGCAAGGCTAGAGTTTATTGTCTGTTCCTTGCTGAACTTGAAAAGGTGTTGTTGAGCTGCCTTCTGGAAGTTCTGCAGCCTGTCTGGTATACGGCACCATCACGCTGCTGATCAGGATTTTGACCCAGTTATGATGAAGGAAGAGTGATTTATTTCCAAGTCAGCGATGGTGTATGAGACAGAGGAGAACCTGAAGGTGAATGTTATTTCCATGCACCTGCTGACCTTGTCTTTTGAGGCTGTGGGTTTGAAAGATACTCGAGAGGAAACTTTGCTGATTTGCAGAAGTGCATCTTGTGGATAGAATACATTGCAACCTTGAGACGTTGGGAGTGAAAGTTTAAGCTAAAGGATGTCAGATTATGTAAACTGCTGTGCCCTGGGTGTGCTGTATCTACTGAAATGCACATCAACAAAGCTTCAAGGATAAATATTCAATTAGCATAACAGCAACAAGAAAAACATGCATGTTGGCTGAACCTAAACTAATGGATCGGCTTCCCACTTGATTTATCTCCATTGCTCACTCACCAAAATTGGCTGCTGATATGCAATGCCTCAAAAGTAAAAATCTCATTGCTGGGTTTAACTCCTTCTTCTGTTTAACTCTGTTTCTCTCCCCACAGATGCTGCCAGACCAGGTCAGATCCAAGATGGCAGCAGAGTGGGTCTCTCCTCAGCCACAGCTCATCGACTCTGTCCATTTCTTCTCTTTTTTATCCCTTCTTTCTTCTCAGCAATGTATTGAACTCCTGGCTTTAGCATGGACTCAACCTCTTGGCCCAGAGTGGCCTCAGTGTGGACCTCTGGCCTTGAGATGATTCCAGAGCAGTCTTCCGGCCTTGAGGTGAAGCCTGGGCATGGTCTGGAGTCAAGGCCTGGCGTGCACTGGAGTCTTGGTGCTGGCATGGACTGGGTTGGAAGGACAGTGAACCTGAACTTATTTCTTATTTTTCTGATTTATTCCTATGATCTGTAATGCTAGACTTGTTACTTCTTTTCATTTTTCTAATTTTTCTTTCCTGAAAAAATTGTACTTAAAAATCTGTACCTAGGTACCTTTGTACCTAAGATGGTGACTTGTAAACTTTTCACTGTACTCATTTGAGTACATGTGACAATAAAGCTAATTCTAAGTCTAACCTGCTGTGTTTCTCCAACAATTTCTGGTTTTGGTGGTTTCAGACCTCCAGCATCCACATGACAATTCAGCAGCTTCTGAACAAGATGGTGGCAGAGTGGTAGTGCTCTGAATGGGCTCCTAAGCCTGGGCCTTGTCCACTCCTGTATGCTCTCTTTCTTCTTTCTCCTTTAACTTCTGCTCTTTTAATTTTTTCTCTCTAGTTTTTCTTCTTTTAAAGCCTCTTGTGGCGGTATTGGCATGGGAGCAGGAGCAGTCCACGCATGGAATGGCAGCCTCCTGGCAGTCTGAGGTGGTGGCAAAGCTCCTCCAGTGATCGGTGGCAACCTTGCGGCTCCTCCCAGCAATTGTTGCCAGACTCGCAGGCTGACCGAGATTTCAGGCCATGGCTAGGCCCGGCGCCTGCATCAGTGGTTCCAGAACCTTTATGGCAATGAGGCTTACACTTTGAGACCTGGACGCTTTTCTTAACTTTCGGTTTTCTTTTACTTCTGCTGTTAGTTTTTTTTTGAGATTCTGGATTTGTAACCAAGATGGCGCCAGAGAGTGGCAAATCAGTACACTTTCCACTGTACTCATGTATTCTTGTTTCAGAGGCAGAAGGTGTGGTGCTGGGAAAGCTTGGCCAGTCAGGCAGCATCCGAGGAGCAGGAGAGTCAATGTTTCGAGCATGAGCTCTTCATCAGGAATGATTCCTGACAGTTCCCTTCACCATCTGTTACTCCATCAATCTTAGCGTCATCTGCAAACTTGCTAATCAGGCCACCTCTACGTTACTCCGGATCATTCGTGTATATCACAAACAACAGTAATCCCAGCATGGATCCCTATGGAACACCACTGGTCACAGATCTCCATTTTGAGAAACTCCCTTCCACTACTCCTCTCTGTCTCCTGTTGCCCACCCAGTTCTTTATCCATCTAGCTAGTTCACCCTGGACCCTGTGCAACTTCACTTTCTCCATCAGCTTACCATGGGGAACCTTATCAAATGCTTATTTGAATTCCAGTAAGCCCCTCCCTCCTAACAAAGTCACTTCCTCAAAGAATGCTTTGAAGTTGGTAAGACGTGACATTCCCTGCACAAAACCATGTTGCCTATCACTGATAAGGCCATTTTTTTCCAAATGGGAATAGATCCTATCCCTCAGTATTTTCTCCAGTAGTTTCCCTACTGATGACGTCAGGCTCACTGGTCTATAATGACTGGATTATCCCTGCGACCCCTCTTAAACAAGCAGGAAACAATAGCAATTCTCCAGTTATCCAGGACCTCACCTGTGTTCAAGTATGCTGCAAAGATATCTGTTAAGGCACCAGCTATTCCCTCTCTTGCTTCTCTCAGTAACCTAGGATAGGCCCCATCTGGACCTGGGGACTTGTCCACCTTAATACCCTTTAGGATACCCAACACTTCCTCCCTCCTTATGCTGATTTGACTGAGAGTAATCAAACATCTATCCCTAACTTCACATCCATCACATCCCTCTTCTCAGTAAATACCGATGCAAAATCTCACCCATTTTCACTGACTCCACGAATAACTTTCCTCCTTTGTCCTTGAGTGAGCCAACCCTTTTTCTAGTTACTCTCTTGCTCCTTATATATGAATAAAAGGCTTTGGGATTTTCCTTAACCCTGTTTGCTAAAGATATTGCATGAACCCTTTTAGCCCTCTTAATTTTTCATTTCAGATTGGTTCTACATTCCTGACATTCTTCCAAGGCTTCAACTTCAGCTGCCTAGACCTTATGTATGCTTCCTTTTTCCTCTTAGCTAGTCTCACAATTTCACCTGTCATCTACAGTTCCATAATCTTGCCATTTCTATTCCTCATTTTCACAGGAATATGTCTCTCCTGCACTCTAATCAACCTCTCTTTAAAAGCCTCCCACATATCAATTGTGGATTTACCTGCTGCTCCCAATCTACATTCCCCAGCTCCTGCCCAATTTAGCACTCTTCCTTTAGGACCACTCTCATCTTTGTCCATGAGTATTCTAAAACTTACAGAATTGTGATCACTATTCTCAAAGTAATCCCCTACTGAAACTTCAACTACCTGGCCAGGCTCATTTCCTAACACCAGGTCCAGTATGGCCCCTTCCCGATTTGGACTATTTACATACTGCTCTAGAAAACCTCCTTGGATGCTCCTTACAAGTTCTGCTCCATCCAGACCTCTAACACAAAATGAATCCCAGTCAATGTTGGGAGAATTAAAATTTCTGATCACAGCCACCCTGTTGCTCTTACATCTTTCCATAATCTGGTTACATATTTGTACCTCTATCTTACCCTCGCTGTTGGGAGGCCTGTAGTACAGCCCCAAAATTGTCACCGCACCCTTCCTATTTCTGCGCTCTGCCCATATTGTCTCACTGCTCGAGTCCTCCATAGTGCCCTCCTTCAGCACAGCTTTGATATCCTCTATGACCAGTAATTCAACTTCTCCACCCCTTTTACCTCTCTCTCTATCCACGAAGCATCAATATCCTGCCTTTCCCTCAACCAAATCTCAGTAATAGCAATAGCATCATACTGTTAGGTACTAATCCAAGCCCTAAGTTCATCTGCTTTACCTACTACACCTCTTACATTAAAACAAATGCACCTCAGACCAGCAATCCCATTCATCATCTGCTCCCTGCCTACTCTTTCCCTTAGTCATGCTTATTTCATTATCTACTTCCTTACAGGCTTTAGTTACTGCCTCTTTCCTGTCCACTAACCTCCTCATTTGGTTCTCATCCCCCACCACATTAGTTTAAATCCTCTCCAACAGCGTTAGCAAAAACACCCCCAAGGACATTGGTTTCAGTCCGGCCCAAGTGTAGACTGTCCAATTTGTAATAGTCCCCCAGGACTGGTCCCAATGTTCCAAAAGTCTGAACCCCTCCCTCCTGCACCATCTCTCAAGCCGCACATTCATCCTGCCTTTTCTTTCATTTCCATCCTGACTAGACGTGGCACTGGTAACAATCCTGAGGTTACTAACCCTGAGGTCCGATTTTTAAATTTGACTTCTAACTCCCTAAATTCTGCTTGTAGTACCTCATCCCATTCTGTAACTATATAATTGGCGCCAATATGCACCATGACAACTGGTGTTCACCCTTCTCCTTCAGAATGTTCTGCAGCCGATCTGAGACATCCCTGACCCGTGGGAGGCAACATACTATTCGGCAGTCTCGTGTTTGACCACAGAACCGCCGATCTACTCCCCTTACATTGAATCCCCTATGACTATAGCCCTTCCCCTTTTTTTCCCGCCCTTTTGTACCGCAGTGCCAGCCACAGTGCCATGAAGCTGGCTACTGCTGCCTTCCCCTGGTGAGCCATCTCCCCCAACAGTATCCGAAATGGTAAACCCGTTTTGGAGGGAACTGACGCAGGGGACACCTGCACTGCCTTCCTGCTCTTTCTCTGCCTTTTGGTCACCCATTCCCTTTCTCCCTCAGCAATCCTAATCTACAGTGTGACCAATTCACTAAACGTGCAATTGGTGACCCCCCTCAGCATCGTGGATGCTCCACAGTGAGTCCATCCTCAGCTCCAGAGCCGTCATGCGGTCAAACAAGAGCTGCAGCTAGACACACCTCCTGCACGTGAAGGAGTCAGGAACATCAGTCCAGTCCCTGAGCTCCCACATTGAGCAAGAGGAGCATAACACAGATCTGCGATCTCCTGCCATTTTTAATCTTAAACTTAGATTAGTCTTAACTTAGCTGAATGAAAGAGGAAAGAAAAGTTTTTACCAACCACATGATAAAAAAAATTAGAAAAAACTTGCCTTATCAATACAGCACAGAGTCTTTTTTTTTGGTTAGAGAAGGAGGGCAGGTAGGAGGCACTACACATGTAGTTTCTCAGGTTCAGCCGCTGACCAAACATATCAGTTCACCCATCTTTCCAGAGCACAATTTGACCACTTCCAGTCAGCTCCTCCCTCTCACCGCTCTCACTGCTGCTGCAAATGAAGCAAGCAACTTCATTTACATATATATTATATATATATAAGAATATATGTATTCTTGTACTTGAGTACACATGACAATAACATCTAATTCTAATCAATTAAGCCATACCCTTTAAATGAATGCCACTGGTAATAATGGATGTTCAGTGCCATTTCACTGAAATAGATGACCAGTTGTAAAAAAAACAGGGATAGTACAATGACTGTACATTGTGTTTAATCGACTGCTATGTCTCTTCAATGAATACCTAATCTAAAGAAGGTTAAAAATTACACAACACCAGGTTATAGTCCAACAGGTTTAATTGGAAGCACACTAGCTTTCGGAGCGACGCTCCTTCATCAGGTGATTGTACCTGAAGGAGCGTCGCTCCGAAAGCTAGTGTGCTTCCAATTAAACCTGTTGGACTATAACCTGGTGTTGTGTGATTTTTAACTTTGTACACCCCAGTCCAACACCGGCATCTCCAAATCATAATCTAAAGAAGTTTTGCTCTTCCCTCTAACAGGTTGTGTCTTTCAACGTGTCATAAATGCTGTCCCTTCCACACTTTAATTCAGCTCTGATGGAGAGTCATGCAGACTCAAAACATTTGCTTGCTCCCTCTCCATGGATGCTCTCTGACCCACTGTGATCTCCAGCATTTGTTGTTTTCAGTACAGATTCCAGCATCTGCACTAATTTGTTCCTGTTTTCAAACATAACTATTCTGCTTCTCACAAAGGCACTTTGCATAATATGGAATTAGCAGAGGGTTAGAGAAATACAAAATAACACAGGGTGGAATTTACCTTGGAAAATTAATCTTCAAACCATTATATTTTATCTTTCAGAAAAGTTGCCAGACGATGTTATTTTGTTTCTCACTTTCCTTACTGTATCAGTTCTTTGAGTAAAGCAGGAAGAGGCAGCAACGAGAAATGCGCAGTGAGCACTGTCTCAGGTTTGAGTAATGCGATAACTTGGCAAGATGGAATTTCCCTTAATGTCCTTCCCTTAAGGACATTTTGCATTGAAATCAAATTTAATCAGTGGCGCTTACACCTCGCTAATTCATGATGATTTTAACTTGATGAATCAGCATTTTCCCCACAACTCAATCTTGATTGTCAACTAATCTATTGTAACGGCTCTGATTAAATGGTGTCCTGGGAGCTGGATCGATAATTGTGTCAGATCTGTGAATCAGGACACTCTGTGTCTTATTAATGACTAGTTCACTCATTCTGACTGACTGAATTCATCAAGTGAAATTTGGCTGCACAAGCGACGGGAGACAAAAGGGAATGTCACTCTGCTCTCATTTTGTGTAATTTTCTACTGTTCTAGAAATATGTTGTTAGAAGGCACTTTTATCTTGGAAGATATTCCCCCTATATCTTTTTTCCCAATGTACTGCCTCTTCTACAATGTTTGGAGTCAGGCTTGAGTGATGAGCAGCTGGGGGTGCAGAACATCTAAAACAAAATGATTTAGGATTTGAGCTATGGGGAGAGACTGAACAGGCTGGGGCTGTTTTCCTTGGAGCATCGGAGGCTGAGGGGTGACCTTATAGAGATTTACAAAATTATGAGGGGCATGGATAGGGTAAATAGGCAAAGTCTTTTCCCTGGGGTGGGGGAGTCCAGAATTAGGAGGGCATAGATTTAGGGTAGAGGCTGGTACAATTGCAACATTTAAGAGGCATTTGGATGGGGAGATTAATAGGAAAGGTTTGGAGGGATATGGGCCGGGTGCTGGCAGGTGGGACTAGGTTGGGTTGGGATATCTGGTCAGCATGGATGGGTTGGACCGAAGGGTCTGTTGCCATGCTGTACATCTCTAAGACTCTATGACTCTAGTTAGAAGCATTAACCTCCATGGATGAAGACGACGCAGCTGTTACAACAGAGACACATCAATGATTGGACAAGACTGCAGAGTTCATATTTCTGATTAGAATACTTAAAGGAAAGAATGACTGATAAAGTAATATCTGTGGAATAAAATTAGTAAATAGGAAATGAATGTTGTTTGTGTAGATTACAAAAGGCCTTCGCCCTAATATGGTAAAAGTGATGAACTTCAGAGATGAGATGAGACCTTGACATCAATGTCCCATTCGACCGAGTGTGGCATCAAGGAGCTGGAGTGAAACTGGAATCAATGGGAAGCTCACGTGGTTGGAGTCATTCCTGGCACGTAGGAAGATGGTTGTGCTTAGAAACATTAAAAAAACCCTCCCAGCCTGCACAACTATTCAATATGATCATGGCTGATCATGCAATCTCAGTATCCCATTTCCATTGTTTTCTCCATATCCCTTGATCACATTAGCTGCAATGGGCCAGTCCACCTCCCTCTTGAATATATCTAATGAAGTGGCCCCAATGGCTTTCTGTGGTCAAGAATTCCACAGGTTCATAGCTGTCTGAGTGAAGAAATTCTTCCTCATCTCAGTCCTGAATGGTTTACCCTTATTCTTAGATTCAGTATGACCCTTAGTTCTGGGATTCCCCAATATTGGGAACATTATTCCCACATCTAGGCTATCCAATTCCATCAGGATTTTATATGTTTCTCTGAGAATCCCCCCCTCCCCCCACCCTCGCCATTCCTTTAAATTCCTGCGAGTACAAGCCCAGTTGATCCAGTCTTTCCTCATCCAGTCAGTCCGGCCATCCTGGGAACAGTCTGGTGAACCTTCACTGAACTCCCTCAATAGCAAGAATGTCCTTCGGTTCAGAAAAGATTTACAAGGATGTTGCCAGAGCTGAAGGATTTCAGCCACAGGTAGAGGCTGAATAGGCTGGGGCTGGTTTCCCTGGAGCGTCGGAGGCTGAGGGGTGGACTTACAGAGGTTTATAAAATTATGAGGGGCATGGATAGGATAAATAGACAAAGTCTTTTCCCTGGGGTCGGGGAGTCCAAAACTAGAGGGCATAAATTTAAGGTGAGAAGGGAAAGATATAAAAGAGACCTAAGGGGCAACTTTTTCACACATAGAGTGATACGTGTATGGAATGAGCTGCCAGAGGATGTGGTGGAGGCTGGTACAATTGCAACATTTAAAAGGCATTTGGATGAGTATATGAATAGGAAGGGTTTGGAGGGATATGGGCTGGGTGCTGGCAGGTGGGACTAGATTGGGTTGGAATATCTGATCGGCATGGACGGGTTGGACCAAAGGGTCTGTTTCCATGCTGTACATGTCTATGACTCGATGACTCTAGGAGACCAAAACTGCAGACAATACTCAAGGTGTGGCCTCACCAATGTCCTGTATAAATGCAGCAAGACAACCTTACTCCTATACTCAAATCCTCTTGCTACGGAGGCTAGCATGCCATTAACTTTCCTCACCATTGTTGGAGATCAGTCATCTCAGCTTCAGGACATCTCTGATGGAGTTCCTCAGGGTGGTGTCATAGGCCCAACCATCTTCAGCTGCTTCATCAATGAACTTCCCTTCAGCTTAAGGTTAGAAGTGGGATGTTTGCCAATGAGTGCACAATGTTCAGCACTCTTCCTGACTCCTAAGATATTGAAATAGTCCAAGTTCAAATGTGGACAATAGCCAGACGAGGGCTGACAATTTTGTCATGCTATGACCAGCTTCAATGAGAGAGGTTGTTGTTCAGACTGGAGCCTGTGACAATGGAGTGCCTCAAGGATCGGTGCTGGGTCCACTGCCTTTCAGTCATTTATATAACTGATTTGGATGTGAATATTGGAGGAATGGTTAGTAAGTTTTCAGATGACACCAAAATAGGATGTGTAGTGGACAGTGAAGCAGATTATCTCAGAGTACAATGAAATGTTGATCAGATGGGCCAATGGGGTGAGGAGTGGCAGATGGAGTTTAATTTAGATAAATGTTGCAAGTTAAAAATCACACAACACCAGGTTGTATCCAATAGGTTTATTTGGAAGTACTAGCTTTCAGAGCACCGCTCCATCAGGTAACTAGTGGGACAGGATCATAGGACACAGAATTTACAGCACATGATCATAGTGTCATGTAACTGATATGATATATGGAACAAACCTAGATTGCTGTTAAGTCTTTCATCTTTTAGAATGGGTTGCATGTAAAACCCAGAACTTCTTTCAAGTTACATTCCCAAGATAACTTCAGGTTTTATTAAAAAAGTGACATTTCAGCTCAGACAATGCATTAAAAGTGTAAGGAGAAAGTGAGGTCTGCAGATGCTGGAGATCCGAGATGGAAATGTGTTGCTGGAAAAGCGCAGCAGGTCAGGCAGCATCTAGGGAACAGGAGAATCGACGTTTCGGGCATTAGCCCTTCTTTCCTGAAGAAGGGCTCATGCCCGAAACGTCGATTCTCCTGTTCCCTAGATGCTGCCTGACCTGCTGCGCTTTTCCAGCAACACATTTCCATTAAAAGTGTAAGGTAAGGGTCTGTCTGTATTCCAATCTTGAGTCAGACTGGTTCTATTTCCAAAATAGGAATTTATAAAATATTACATGCTTTAACTGCCTGCATTGACTGCGTACAGATTGTACATTTTTTTGAGCAAAATAGAATGTATCTGCAAATACAATTCTGAAAATTCACCCCCTCGACTTCTTTGTGTGTGTGCGTGCATGTAAGGGAGACAAAGAGAGAGAGTGTGTGTGTGTATGTCTGTGTGAGAGAATGGGAGAGAATGTGAGTGTGTGCATGCGTGTGTGAGTGTGTGCATGCTTGGTAGAGTGTGTGCGTGAGTGTGATGGAGTATAAGCCTGTGAAAAGGTATGTGCGTGTGTGTGAGTATGGGAGGTGTATGTGTGTGTGTCTGAAAGTGTGTGTATGAGAGATGGTCTGTATGAGTATGTGAGTATGTAAAGATGTGTGTGTGTGCGTGCGTGTGTGATTGTATAGCGTAGTGGGGTCACCTGCAGTGTGACATGAACCCCAGGTCCCAGTTGAGACCATCCCCATGGATATCGAACTTGGCTATCAGCCTCTGCTCAGCCACTCTGCATTGTTGCCAGTTCTGGAGTCTGCCTTGGAGGATAGTCACCTGAAGATCTAAGGCCAAATGTCCTGGACTGCTGAAGTGTTCCCTGACTGAGAGGGAACACCCCTGTTTGGCAATTGTGTGGTATCCATTCATCTGTTGTTGTTGAGTCTGCTCTGTCTCGCCAATGTACCATGCCTCAGGGCGTCCTTGCCTGGAACATATGAGATAGTCCACATTGGCCAAGTTACATGAGTACCTGCCACATATATGGTCGATGGTGTTCCCACGTGGTAAGGCAAACCAGGCCAGAACTTACAGAGTTAATGGGCGTGCCCTGGGCTGTGTTGCCAAATATAGAGGCCTTGGGGTTCATGTACATAGTTCCTTGGAAGTGGTGTTGGTGGTGAAGCAGGCATTTGGTACACTTGCCTTCATTGGCCAGAGTATTGAGGATAGGAATTGGGATGTCACATTGTGGCTGTACAGGACGTTGATGAAGCCACTTTTAGAATACTGCATACAATTCTGGTCACCCTTCTGTAAGAGATATGTTGTTAATCTTGAGTGGGTGCAGAAAAGATTTACAGGGATGTTGCTGGGACTGAGTGTTTGAGCTATAGGGAGAGGCTGAATAGGCTGGGGCTGTATTCCCTGGAGTGTTGGAGGCTGAGAGGTGACCTTGGAGAGGTTTGTAAAATCATGAGGGCCATGGATACATTGAATACCTAAGATCTTTTCCCCGGGGGAATGCAAAAGTAGAGGGCGTAGGTTTAAGGCAAGAGGGGAATGATTTTAAAAGGACGTGAGGGATGGCTTTCTCACACAGACCAGTGATGAATGAATGATTTTATTGTCATACATATTTTATAGTAAGAGTACAGTAAAATTCAATGAAAAGATTTCATTTGTCACCATGGTTCAGTGCCATTTTGAATAATTTAAGAAGGAAAATTTTGGAAGGATAAAGCTTAAAGAGTCCTGGGCCATCTCATCATCAATGGCACCTGCGCTGTTGTCTACACTGCACCCAGCCAATGTCGAAGTCGCTGATTCTCAGGCGCCATGTCTCGCTGCTGGGCTGATACTCCTCTGCCACCGCTTCACCGCCATCTGCGCCGGACCAACCAGTGTTGGAGTCACGTTTCTCACTGCTGGGCACACCTTGACAATATTGCTGTGATGCCCTTCCGCCACCACTTTACCGCCGCCAGCACTGGACCCAACCATCGGCGAAGTAACCGATCCCCAGTCCCTATCTTTCGTCACTGGGCCTACCTCACTGACGTCAACTCCAATGATGTAACAGCCACCAATTCCGATGCCAGGTCCTGTGCTTGCCCTGGAAAAGTAAGTAAAGGTTCACTCAAGGTCCACGCTGGGCCCATTCAAGATTCATGTGCTGCGCTCATTTACAGTCCGCAATAGGCCCACTCAAAGTTTGCGAAGGGCCAACTCGAGTTCCGTCGCTGGGTCTGTTCAAGGTCCGGGGTGGGCTTATTTGAGTTCTGCAATGGACCGTCGCCACCACCAATGACATCTGAGCTTATGGAGAAAAGACCACCCAGCTCATCTCTCTCTCTCCCTCCCTCTTCTGTTTCTAAAGTCCCCTTGCTGTGAATCAGTGTGAGAGCAGATTGTCCTCTTGAAGTGCAATTGGAACACCTCTCTGTTTCCTGAGCAAAGTGTGCCTGCCAAGATGCCAGAGATAACTGCATGTCTCTCGTGGTCTGTCAATGTCAGAATGACAGCCATCTGAATATTCCACACTCTGTCCCTTTTTTAAATTCCTTCAAGAATCAATCATTACTGGCTAAAAATGCTTTCTCCTCAAAGTGATTCACTGCAGAGAACAGTGTTTTTCCCTTTCCTTGCTGCATGCTTTGCATCTTTGTTGAATAAGTTTTGTTTTGTAATTAATCAATAATTTTATGCCTATTACAGAAATCTGGTTGTTGGAAATTTTAATTCTAAGTCATAGACTCACAGAATAATTAAGGTACAAAAAGAGGCCATTCAGCCCATCTTGCCTGCACATTTCCTATGAGCTACTGCCAGTCTCCTGTCTTTCCCCCATAACCGTGCACACTATTTCATGCCAGATAATCATTCAGTGTCCCTATTGAATGCCTCAATGGAACCTGCCTCCACCACATTCCAAGGCAGTGTATTCCAGACCCTAATTACCAGTTTTGGGCAGCATGATGGATTGGTGGTTAGCGCTGCTGCCTCACAGTGCCAGGGATCCAGGTTCGACTCCATCCTCAGGCAAATGTCTGCATGGAGTTTGCACATTCTCCCTGTGACTGCGTGGGTTTCCTCCCACAATCCAAAGATGTGCAGTTTGGGTGAATTGGCCACGCTTAATTGCCTATAGTGTACAGGGATGTGTAGGTTAGGTGCATTAGTCAGGGTAAATGTAGAATAATGAGTCTGGGTGGAATACTCTTTGGAGGTTCAATGTAGACTTACTGGGCCGAAGAGCCTGTTTCCACACTGAAGGGATTGTATGATTCATATCATCTTTGTTTCATTTGCACATAGAGTCACACAGCACAGAAACAGATCCTTTGGCCCAACCAGTCCATGCTGACTGTAATCCCAAACTAAACTAGTCCCACCTGCCCATTCCTGGCTCACAGCCCTCCAAAACTTTCTGATTCACATGTCTCAGCAAATATCTTTCAAACATTGTAATTGTTACCACCACTTTCTCATTCCACACGTGAACCACCCCCGAGTAAAACATTTGCTTCCTGTGTCTTTTTAAAATCTCTCTCCTCTCACCTTAAAAAAAGTGCCCCCTTGTTTTGAAATTCCCCATCCTAGAGAAAAGACAACTACCATTAACTCTATCTATACCCCTCATTATTTTCAACACCTGTACTCAAAGAACAGAGCAATGAAGACAATGCTCCTGGCTTATATCCCTCCAAACCTTTCTCATTCAAGTACTTACTTTCTCAGCAAGTTCATTCCACATGCGAACCACCTTCTCTGTAAAAAATGTGCCTCTAATGTCTTTTTTAAATCTCTCTCTTCTAACCTTGAAAATGTTCCCCCTAGTGGTGCAATCCCCCATCCTAGGGAAAAGACAACCACCATTAACTCTGGCTATACCTCTCACTATTTTATAAACTTCTATCAGGTCGCCTCTCAACCTCCTATGCTCCAGTGAAAAAAGTCCCAGCCTATCCAGCCTTCCTTTATAACTCAAACCTTCCATACATCACTTTAAATCCATGACCCCTGGCTCTTTCCCCTTGTACAAGCGGGCACAACTTCTCCCTATCCACTCTGTCCAGCCCGCTGATCATTTTGCAAAGCTCTCTCAGATTTCCTCTCAACCCTCTTCTCGCCAAGGAAGAAGAATCACAACTTCTTCAATCTATCGTAATCACTGAAGTTTCTCATCACTGGACCCATTCCTGTAAATCATTTCTACACTCTCTCCAATGCATAATGTAGAGAAAGCATGTTCTTGGCTCTGTCACAAACTATATCTAATGAGGTTTAGAGTTTTGAATCATTTTGACAGTTTCTGGGTAGTTGGGACCTGTACAAGCTGGACAGGTTGCCCCTCAACTGGAATGGGTTCAATATCCTAAACTGATCTGGCAAGTGGATGGGGCACAGTGTAAAGTCAGGAGCAAGTTCCAATTGATATAGTAGGAGTACTAGGGCAGTCCAGTTGGTGGAGTAGACATGGGCAGGATATGGCACCTTGGGGGATCTGGAAAGCGAAATTGTAGCTATTTTAATGAAAGGAGCTGAACTGGTAAAGCAGGTTAACATAAGATCAGCAAGCAGAAATGTGATATTGTTGCATTCACTGATGCATATTTGAAGGAACTACAGGACTGGCAGCTCAACATTCCAGGTATAGCAGTTTCATGCACGATAGGGGGATATGTAAGAGAGGTGGGGGCATTGCAATACTGAGAAAGGAAACCATCACTGCAGAAATGAGAAGGCCCTGTGTAGCTGCAGCAAGACATCCTTACTCGATACTCAAACCCTCTCACTGTGAAGGCCAGCATGCCATTAGCTTTCCTCACTGCCTACTGCACCTCCATGCCAACCATCAGTGACTGTTCTGCCATGACACCCAGCTCTCATTGCACCTTGCCTTTTCCTAGACTGCCACCATTCAGATAATAATCTGCATTCCCGTTTTTGCATCCAAAGTTGTCAACCTCACATTTATCTACATTATATTACATTTGCCAAGCATTTGTCTGAACAGCCAGTCTGTCCAAGTCACCCTGCAGCCTCTTAGTATCCTCCTCACACCACACACTGCTACCCAGCTTAGTGTCATCTGCAAATTTAGAGATATTGTATTCAGTTCCTTCATCCAAATTGTTAATGTATATTGTAAACAGCTGAGGTCCCTGCACTGAACCCTGTAGTTTCTCACTTGTCGCTGCCTGTCACTCTGAGAACGACCTGTTTATTCCAACTTTTTGCTTCCTGTCTGCCATCCATGTCAATACATTACCTCCAAAACTATGAGCCTTAATTTTGCTTACTAATCTCTTGTCCAAAGCCTTTTGAATGTCCAGATACACAACATCTACTGATTCACCCTTGTCCACCCTACTAGTCATTTTGTCAAAAGGTTCCAGAAGGTTTGTCAAGCATGATTTCCCTTTAGTGAATCCATGCTGACTCGGACTGATTCTGTCATTGCTTTCCAAGTGCTCATTTATTACATCCTTCATAACTGTTTCCAGCATTTTCCCCATCACTATTATCACTATTATAATTCCCCACATTTTTCTCTCCCTCCATTTTTAAAGTTAAAACTCGCACAACACCGGGTTATAGTCCAACAGGTTTATTTGGAGGCACTAGCTTTTGAAGCACTGTTTCTTCATCAAGTGGTTGTGGAGCAGAATCATATAGCACAGAATTTATAGCGACAGGATTGCAGTGTCATGGAATGTAATATTAAACAAATTTAGCTTGAGTCTTTCATCTTTTAGAATGAGCATGCTAGTTTCAGCCCTTCGAAAGCTAGTGCCTCCAAATAAACCTGTTGGACTATAAACTGGTTTTGTGTGATTTTTAACTTTGTCCACCCCAGTCCAATACTGGCATCTCTTTTTTTAAAGAGTGGGGTTACATTAGCTATCCTCCAGTCCATTGGAACTCTGCCAGGGTCTACAGAATGCTGGAAAATGATCACCACTGTGTCCATTATTTCTAGGACCACTTTCTTAATTACTCTTTTAAATACAAATTATTGGAAAAAGTTCTGAGGGACAGGATTAATCAACATGCACTTGGAGAGGCAGGGATTGATCAGGGATAGTCAGCACGGATTTTTTAGAGGGAGGTCCTGTCTGACTAATTTAATGGAGATTTTTAAAAAGGTGACTAAAGAGGGTATTACAGATGATGTAGTATACATGGACTTCAGTAAGTCCTTTGATAAGGTCCCACATGGAAACCTGGTCCAAAAGGTAAAATGGGTAAAAGGCAATGGGATCCAAGACAAGTTTGCAAACTGGATCCAAAATTTGCTTATGAATAAAAGGGAAAGAGTGATGGCGGAGAACTATTTATGTGATTGGAGGCCTGTGACCAGCGGTGTACCACAGGAATTGGTGCTGGCACCCTTGCTGTTTGTTATGCACATTAACAACTCGGATGTGAATGTAGAAGGTATAAACAGTAAGTTTGTAGATGACACAAAAATTGGTGGTGTTGCTGAAAGTGAGGAGGATGGTCTCAGGCTTATGTTGAAACCTTCGACCAAGTCAACCCTTAAAAACATTTGAGAATAGTTTGTGTACTTGATGGATGTACTTGATGTTGTTATTGTTATTTCATTGTTTCAAGATGAAAATAATCCCCATTAAGAATTCAAACAAAACTAAAGATCTGATTTGACAAGAATGCCAAGCAGATGTGATGAAATCTAATTTACTAAAGCCCAGTTTGGGTTCTGCCAGAGCCACTCAGCTCCTGACCCCATTACAGCCTTGGTCCAAACAGCTGAATTCCAGAGGGTGAGGGGAGAGGGACAGCCCTTGACATCAAGGCTGTATTCTACCGAGTGTGGTGTCAAGGAGCCCTGGCAAAACTGGAATCAATGGATATCAAGGGCAAATATTCACGGGTTAGAGTCATACCTTACACACAGGAAGATGGTTGTGGTTGTTGGATGTCAGTCATCTCAACTCCAGGACTTCTCAGCGGGAGTTCCTCAGGACAGTGTCCTCGGCCCAACCCTCTTAAGCTGCTTCATCAATGATCTTCCCTCCATCATAAGGTCAAAAATGGGGATGTTCGCCAATGATTGTACATGTTCAGCACCATTCAGAACTCCTCAGACACTGAAGCGGTCCATGTTCAAATGCAACAAGATCTGGACAGAGTCCAGGCTTGGGCTGACAAGTGGCAAGTAACATTTATGCCACATAAATGCCAGGCTATGACTATCACAAAGAAGAGATAATCTAACCACTGCCCCTTGGCATTCGACGGTGTTACCATCACTAATTCTCCACTATCAACATCTGGGGGTTATCATTGACCAGAAACTCAACTGGACTCACCACATAAACGCCGGGGCTACAAGAGCAGGTCAGAAGCTAGGAATACTGTGGTGAGTAACTCACTTCCTGACTCCCCAAAGCCTGTCCACCATCTACAAGGCACAAGTCAGGAGTGTGATGGAATAGTCCCCATTTGCCTGGACGCAACACTCAAGAAGCTTGACACCATCCAGGACAAAGCAGCTCACATGATTGGCACCACATCCACAACCATCCACTCCATCCACCACCAACGCTCAGGAGCAGCAGTGTGTACTGTCTACAAGATGCACTGCAGAAATTCACCAAAGACCTTCAGACAACACCTTCCAAACCACATCCATCCAGAAGAACAAGGGGCAACAGATACAAGGGAACACCACCCCTTGCAAGTTCCCCTCCAAGCCACTCACCATCCTGACTTGGAAATATATCACCGTTCTTTCAATGTGACTGGGTCAAAATCCTGGAATTTCCTCCCTAAGGGCATTGTGGGTCATCCCACAGCAGGTGGACTGCAGCGGTTCAAGAAGGCAGTTCACTCCCACCTTCTCAAGGTGGCAACTATGGATGGGCAGTAAATGCTGGGCCCAGCCAGCAGCATTCCACAATCCACAAAATAAATAATTTTTTAAAAAGTAAATGCTCTGCTTAATTTACTTTTGCATTGCAAAAGGAATTCAATTATTTACATAATAAATAAGTGATTGTAGACATATTTTAAAAGATGAAACTATACTTCCCTGCATTTATTCAACATTAAAATGAAATGACCCATTTCATAAATAAGTCTGGGTAAATATGCATTGAAATGAAACGCATGATTGACTAGTAAACAGTAAACAAGATTTTATGTTAATGCAAATAGTGATTCGACAGAGGAGCCCAGTCTTTTGCCACAGTGGCCACAGTATCTGAGGAATACTCTATCTCATTCAAAAGTCAATGCCACAAACAAATTTCAGTTGGTGTGTAAATAGTGGCCTTAATCAGCCCTTTCATTGACCTATTGGGCGACCTGTCATTAGGTGGAGGGTAACCATTACCCAATTTTCCTGAATGAATATAGCCCAGAAACAGCACTATGGTGAGAGACTGGTACCCCAGGCAATGGTGGGAAAGCATATCCTCATCCACCTCTCTCCCCCCATTGTGGCCATTCCAAACCTTATCCCAATGGCTCCCCTGCGTGGACAGTAAGGCAGTAGGTGAAGAATACCAGACAGTTTGTGCAATCAGGATTCTGAGCCAGTTATAAACTGCTGATTGTTTCGTTTGAACCCTTTTGATCAGGTTACTGCCTTGCAGTCGTTCTCCTCCCACTCCGTCATCACCCCTGACAATCTATTCCTTTTTTCAGATGGTGAGTTTAACAGAGTTTGGGGGCTGGGTATAATACAGCTCATTGTTATGTGTTCACAAACCAAGATGTTTGTTAAATGCTCCGTGATCTTGACAGACCTTTACTGCTGAAGCAATAAGCTGGCTTTGATTTATGCCTGAGTGGTACAGCTTGCCAACAGTTACTCCATTTCAACTTGATTCAGCTGTAAATATTGCTCTACTTGACACTGAAGCAATGCTGTCCCACTCCAGCCATTATTCAGGATCTGTCTATTAGGAATGTCTAATAGCTCTGGCAACATGAGTGTTGTCACTATTTATTTACTGTGTTTATTTGCTCTCTCCTCACTTCCCTCTTCTCTTGAAGAGGCTGACTCACAAAGGAGTGTAGACTCAAAGTATACCCCTTGGGAGTGTGTGCGACAGGACATTCGACTGCTGAAGACGTCATGACCAATACAAAAGATGGGAAAAAAAGACGACATTGCCTCAAAACTGAAATTAGTCAGAAACATTGCTTTTAATGAAAGGCTATCAACATCTGTAAAGTAGATGGAAACATCTGCTTTTAAGCACCGTAAGCTGCTCTGTGGTAGCCATTCTCTGAATTAAAAGGTTGTGGTTTTGAAGTCACATTCCAAGATTTAAGGGTAAAAGCGTACAATGAAAAAATGGGGAGGCAACGGCCGAATGGTACAAATCCAGAGACCCATATAATGCTCTGGGGACCCAAAACCTGTCACAGTAGATGGTAGTATTTGAATCCAATAAACAAAATCTAGAATTAAGAGCCTAATGATGACCATGAATCTATTGCCGATTGATGGAAAAACATGTCTGGTTGACTAATGTCCTTTAAGGAAGGAAACTGTTTTCCCTACCTGGTCTGGCCTACGTGTGACTCCAGACCCACAGCAATGGGGTTGACTCTTAACTACCCTCTGGGCAATTGGGGATAGGCAATAAATGCTGGCCCAGTGATGGCCTCATCCTGTGAATTAACAAAAACAAAATTCAGCACTCAGGGAATACAGAATTGTCAGAGGTGACTTTTTATTGGATAAGACATTAATTGTAACAGATCCCATATGGCATAAAACTGGGATGAGCAAGACGTTCTCCTGGACAACGTTCACTCTTTCAACAACAAGGTTAGAAAAGATCAGGCAGTCTCTAATTTTATTGCTGTGCGCGCAGTTATTTCAATACGGAGGAGACTATTTGGATATTTATATCTACACTGGCTTTCTGTAGCAGCAACCCAGCTAACCCCAATCTCACATCTTTTCTCTGTAACCTAGCAATGTTTTATTTTCATTTACTTGTCCAATTCCCATCTGAAAACCTCAGTTAAATCTGCCTTCACCACATTCTCAGACTGCACATTCTAGATCCTAACCAGTCGGCCTACCAAGCTGGGGTGGCATGGTGGCTCAGTGGTTAGCACTGCTGCCTCACGGCACCAGGGATTTATGTTCAATTCCAACCTCTGGTGACTGTCTGTGTGGAGTTTGCATGTCCCGCCGTGTCTGTGTGGGTTGCCACCCGAGTGCCATGGTTTCCTCCCACAGTCTAAAGATGTGCAAACTAGGTAGATTGGCCATGCTGAATTGCCCATAGTGTTCATGGGTGTGTAGGGTTAGGTGCATTAGCCACAGGGTCTGGGTGGGATGCCCTTCGCAGGGTTGGCATGGACTTGTTGGGCCGAATGGCCTGTTTCCATGCTGTGGGAATTCTACGATCTATCTATGAATTATTCTCCCTCAAGTCACCATGATCTCATTGACAATTGTCTTCGATTCACGTTCTCTGGTTCTCAACTTTTTAATAAGATAAGATGCTGGAGCAGAACCAGTCCATATAGCCCATTGAGTCTCCTCCACCATTCGATGTGAACTGATAATCCTCAAGCGGGAGAAGATTTTGATAGAAGCACTCAAAAGCCTGAGAGGCTTGGACAGAGCAGGCAAGTGTTCTCATTTTTCTCACCTTCCTTCTCTCGGAGGGGAGTGGATCTGCAGAATTCTTTACTGCAGGGGGCTGTGGAAGCTGAATCTTTTGGTATATTCAAGGCTGAGATGTACAGAGCTCTTTATCTTGAAGGAGCAGTAGCATCAGTGAAAGGGACAGCAGAGGACCCCGATGACCAGCATCTGTAGGAGCATCGGATGGGGAACAGGAGGGACGGAACCCGCACATCCCCAGGCCCATGGCTCCAGCTTGGTCGTGGCAATTATGGGAATGACAGCTGTGGAGGCCCATACCCGAGACCCAAAAGCCCGTTACAGAGACTCCTTGGCCCATTTCACAGACTCTGGCCAATGTCAAGCAATGACTGGTGGAGCAATGAAGAAGGGACAAGAAGACGAGAGAAAGATTAACTCCATTGCTGTAAAATCTTGCATTATATTCAGCCATGGGAGGCATGCGTGGAGATTGTGGGGGCCCTGGTGGAGATACTTAATATGTTGCCAACCACAGGTAAAATGCCAGATTACTGGAGGATAGCTAATGTGGTTCCTCTGTTCAAGAAGGGCAGCAGGGATAGTACAGGAAATTACAGACCAATTAGTGTGATGTCAGTGGTAGGGAAAGTATTGGAATAAATTCTGAGAGACAGGATTAGTAGGAAAGGACAGTTGGAAAGGCAGGGATTGATCAGGGATCGTCAGAGCGGGTTTGTTAGAGGGTGATGCTGTCTGACTAATTTATTTATGCTTTTAGAAAAGGTGATTCAATATATTGATATAAGACCATAAGACATAGGAGCAGAATTAGAACATAGAACATAGAACAATACAGCACAGAACAGGCCCTTCGGCCTACGATGTTGTGCCGAACATTTGTCCGAGCTTAAGCACCTACCCATGTACCTATCCAATTGCCGCTTAAAGGTCACCAATGATTCTGACTCTGCCACTCCCACAGGCAGCGCATTCCATGCCCCCACCACTCTCTGGGTAAAGAACCCACCCCTGACATCTCCCCTATACCTTCCACCCTTCACCTTAAATTTATGTCCCCTTGTAACACTCTGTTGTACCCAGAGAAAAAGTCTCTGACTGTCTACTCTATCTATTCCTCTGATCATCTTATAAACCTCTATCAAGTCACCTCTCATTCTTCGCTGTTCCAATGAGAAAAGGCCTAGCACTCTCAACCTATCCTCGTACAACCTATTCTCCATTCCAGGCAACATCCTGGTCAATCTCCTTTGCACCCTCTCCAAAGCTTCCACATCTTTCCTAAAATGAGGCGACCAGAACTGCACACAGTACTCCAAATGTGGCCTTACCAAGGTCCTATACAGCTGCAACATCACCTCACGACTCTTGAATTCAATCCCTTTGCTAATGAACGCTAATACACCATAGGCCTTCTGACAAGCTCTATCCACCTGAGTGGCAACTTTCAAAGATCTATGAACATAGACCCCAAGATCCCTCTGCTCCACCACCTTACTAAGAACCCTACCGTTAACCCTGTATTCCGCATTCTTATTTGTCCTTCCAAAATGGACAACCTCACACTTGACAGGGTTGAACTCCATCTGCCACTCCTCAGCCCAGCTCTGCATCATATCTAAGTCCCTTTGCAGCCGACAACAGCCCTCCTCACTATCCACAACTCCACCAATCTTCATATTGTCTGCAAATTAAGATTAGAGTAGTGCTGGAAAAGCACAGCAGGTCAGGCAGCATCTGAGGAGCAGGAAAATCGGCATTTTGGGCAAAAGCCCTTTGTCAGGAAAGGGCTTTCACCTATAGGAGCAGAATTAGGCCATTCAACCTATCTAGTCTGCTCCTTCATTCGATCATGGCTGATCTGGGTACTACAATTGATGTGGTTTACATGGACTTCAGTAAGGCCTTTCACCAGGTCCCATATGGAAGGCTGGTCCAAAAGGAAGAGCCCATGTGATCCAAGGCAACTTGGCAAACTGGATTCAAAATTGGCTTACAAGTAGGAGGCAAAGGGTAATGTTGGAAGGTTATTTTTGTGATTGGAGGCCTGTGCCAGTGATGTCCATTAGTGACGTGGATGGGAATGAAGATGGTAGAATTAGTAAGTTTGCAGATAACACAAAAATTGCTGGTGTTGCTGATAGTGAGGAGGACAGTCTCAGGCTACAGTCTGATATCGAACAGCTGGTAAATTGGGCAGAGCAATGGGAGATGGTGTTTAATCTCGATAAGCACAAGCACAAGGTCACTTTGGGAGGTCTATTAAGGACAGGATACACACAATGAATAGTAGATCCCTTGGGAGTACTGAGGAGCAAAGGGACCTTGGTGTACAAATTCACTGATCCCTGAAGGTGTCAGAGGACGTAGACAGGGTGGTGAAGAAGGCATATAGGATGTTGGGCTTCATGAGCCTGGATGTAGAACATAGGAGCAAGGAAGACTTGCTACAACTTTATAAAATATTGTTTAGGCTTCAGATGGAATGCTATGTGTAGTTTTGGTTGCCACAGAAGAATGGGCGGCATGGTGGCACAGTGGTTAGCACTGCTGCCTCGCAGCGCCAGAGACCCGGGTTCAATTCCCGCCTCAGGCGACTGACTGTGTGGAGTTTGCACGTTCTCCCCGTGTCTGCGTGGGTTTCCTCCGGGTGCTCCGGTTTCCTCCCACAGTCCAAAGATGTGCAGGTCAGGTGAATTGGCCATGCTAAATTGTCCGTAGTGTTAGGTAAGGGGTAAATGTAGGGGTATGGGTGGGTTACGCTTCGGCGGGTCGGTGTGGACTTGTTGGGCCGAAGGGCCTGTTTCCACACTGTAAAGTAATCTAATCTAATCTAATCTAATCTAATCTAATCTAATCTAATCTAAAAGAATGTGCTTGCATTGGAGCTGGTGCAGAGCAAATTCACCAGTATGTTGCCTCGGGTGGAAAATCTCAGTTATCAGGACAGACTGGATAGGCCTGGTTTGTTTTCCTTGGAGGAGAGGGGGCTGAGCAGGGATCTGATTGAGGGATACAAAACTATGAAAGGCATAGACAGAGTAGATTGTGAGAATTTCTTCCCCAGGGTAGATGTGTCTCAGACCAGAGAGCCCTAGTACAAGGAGAGGAGTAAATGATTTAGAGATCTGAGAAAGAATTTTTTATTCAAGGCTGGTAGAAATATGGAAGATGCTGCCTGAGAGAGTGGTGGAGGCAGATGCTCTTGCAACATTAAAGGAGTGGTATGGCGGCTCAGTGGTTAGCACTGTTCCCTCACAGCACCAGGTGACTGTCTGTGTGGAGCTTGCACATTCTCCCTGTGTCTGTGTGGGTTTCCTCCGTGTGCTCTGCTTTCCTCCCACAGTCCGAAGATGTGTATGTCAGGTGAAGTGGCCATGCTAAATTGCCCATAGTGTTAGGTGCATTAGTCAGAGGGAAATGGGGCTGGGTGGGTTACTCTTTGGAGGGTCGAAGTGGACTTGTTGGGCCAAAGGGCCTGTTTCCACACTGTAGGGAATCTAATCTAAATAAAAGCATTTGGATGAGCACTTAAAACTCCCCAGGGCACAGTAGGCTATGGATCATATGCAGGTAAGTGGGATTAGTGAGGTTTGGAATTTGTTGGTTGGCATAGATGTGGTAGATCTGAAGGGCCTGTTTTAACGCTGTATGATTCTAAAGTACATTTGTGAACCAGATTGGTTTTTCCCGACATTCAACAACAGTTTCATAGTCACTATTAGACTCCAGATTTTTATTGAATTCAAATTCTCCTGCCATAATAGGGATGGTGGTTGGAGAGCAGGATTCAAACCTCAGAACATTACCTGGGTCTTGGAATTAATTGTCTAGTGATAATACCATTAGGCCATCACCTCCCATTTCTCTGGAAATGAAACTAATGACTGTTTCACTTCACAACCTTTAACACAAAAATAATATTGATAATTTCAGTTCCACAGCTAGTCTCCCCATTTCCATATAATAACCTTGCCCTTGTCAGGACTGTAGTGAGAGCCTGGATGTGATTAAGAACCCAATTGCTCCAGACAGAATCCACCTCAGGCTTAGTATTGCTACAGTAACATTAACACATTCCTAAAAACAAACTGTTCCCTGAATCCAGGGATGGGAGAATATTTTGAGGGACTATTGGTGATGCTGGTTAGAACTGCATGAAAATGGAACGTGATGTGGTGTTTAATATATCAGAAAGTAAGACTGATGGATTCTGATCATATACCCTGGTTTAGAAATTAATGCTGGTAATGTCAGTGGCTCAGTGGCTAAAGTTGTTCACAGCGCTGGGAATCGTTTTAAACATTGTAAATACATTAAAATAGTTGATGAGCTGAAGTGAATGCACCATAAGCACTCTTCATTATTTACAGCAATAGATACTTCTTATTTACAGGTCCCCAGCATCACGATACCAGTTCATAACTAATAGGATTCATTCCAAGTGTTATGAAGAGACAGCTGAGGGCACTAGACACAGCAAAAGCTATGGGCTCTGACAACAGTCCAGCAATGGTACTGAAGACTTGTGCTTCAGAACTTGCTGTGCCCACAGCCAAGTTGTTCCACTACAGTGACTACATTGGAATCTATACAGCAAACTGGAGAATTGCCCAGTGAGTGTAGACAAAAAGCAGAACAAATCTAACTTGGCCAATTACAACTCCATCAGTCTTCTTTTGATCATTAGCAAAGTGATGGGGGATGTCATCAACAATGCTATCAAGCAGTATTTTGTCAGGAATAACCTCCTCATGGTTGCTCATTTTGGATTCCGCCAGGGCACTCATGTCGTTATGGCTTTCATCCAAACATAAATGAAAATGCCAAACTCAGGAGTGAAATGAAAGTGACTACCTTTGACACCATGGCCACATGTAACCAGGTAAGGCATCAAGGAGCCCTAGCAAAACCAAAGTCAATGGGAATTAAAGGGCAAGCTCTCCACTGATTGGAGTCATACCTGGCCAAAGAAACATAGCTGTAGTTGTTGGAGGTCAGTCGTTTCAGCTCCAGAACATCTCTGCAGGAGTTCCTCAAGGCAGTATATTAGGCCTAACCATCTCCAGCTGCTTCATCACTGATCTTCCCTCCATTATAAGGTCAGACATGGGGATGATCTCTGATGATTGAACAATGTTCAGCACCATTCATGCTTCTTCAAATATTGAAGGAGTCCATGTTCAAATGCCACAAGACTTTCTGGGTTTGGGCTGACAATTCATGCCACAGAAGTGCCAGGTAATGACCATTGCCAACAAGAGAGAAACTAACCATTGCTCCTTGCCATTCACTGGTTTTACTATCATTGAATCCTCCACGATTAACATCCTGTGGAGGTTACCATTGATCAGACACTGAGCTAGCCTCGCTATATTGTAAATTCTTGGGTTACAGTTCAAAGTCAATTCCCAATGTTTGTTAATTTGAGACCTTAACCAATAGGGCACAGGAGACAATCTGGACAGGTAGCTTAGGAAACTTTATTTAAATTATAAATAATACCATAAAGCAGGGCAGTGATTTTACAGGCATATTATGCATCTTACTTTCTGGTGTGGATAAGATGTGGGGTTGACTCTTAGCCCCTGATCATGCTCCAATATCTCAACAATCTTCTGCTTCTGATTGGGCAGGAGAATAACCGTACTTACATCTTGGTTACTGAAAGTTGCTGTTTATTAACTCTTTCCAAGCCACAGCCCACAACATAGTCCATTATATCATTACATTCTGATTGGCTTAGGGGAGGCAGGGTTTACTGCTGCTTGGTTGAATGGATGATCAATCTCCAATTGGCTTTCTGGGTGATAGACATTGGCTGATGTTACCTCTCATTATCTCCTGGTTTCTGCCAACTCTGTCAAGGTTGTTTGAGGTAGTTCACTGCCATTGATCTCCTTTTGTCTAAGTTATAAGGACAATGTCTAGGTCCTGTCTAATGATCAATGGTGGAGGATAGACCACTGGTCTAAACAGAAGAGACACTTGTTTCAGTTAATAAAATATGTGTGACATAGGGGTGGAGCTAATGCATATGGAGATTGAGCTAATAGGAGTTGAATATGAACTCTTTCAGAGCCATCACCCTATACAATAGTAGTTATTAACAGTAATTATCCAGTAACACTTACAATGAAACACAAAATGAAATCACAGACCTAACCAGAAGGGAAATGAACCCTCTGTTTGTGCTCATGGTGGTCAAATGAATGTTTGCAGCTCATGTTGGATCTCTGAATTAAATTCAAACCTCTTCAGAGCCTGTGAACAACCCACCCAGTCAAATTCCTCATGGCCTTTTATTTGGTGTAAGGAGAGTTGAATTTGACTGACAGCACTACAGTGAATGTGATATTACTGTCTGGCAGTGCCTCACTATGATGAGTCGGAGTTTCTTTCCTTGTGGCCATTATTGACAAATTAAGGGATTGATTTGGTTAGAATGCCAGATTTCCCTTCTGATCTTGATTTAAAAACTTGGGGTGTTTTGCTTTCCCTTTTGCTTTCAGCTGTTACCTACACATTGAAATTTGGGATGGCATTTAGGGACAGGTAATAAATACTGGCCAGCCAGCTATGACCATGTCCCATATGAGCAAACAAGAAAAAACACTAATCTGGAGTATTTCAGGCTGTGGGTAGCTGTATACAGACAGTCCCGAGACTGCTTGATTCTTCTTTTGAAGAAAGGCTTGTCACTGCCTGATGTTCTGTGACACTCCTTTATTTACACCTGTACATTGCAGGTTACCAAGTAAAGCTCTCGAGTACAGCATCTAAGACCTCTCTTCACATGCTTGTTTTAGTCTGACATATTCTTCCTACTATTGTCAGAGTCATGTCATCAGTTATATCTTCATTATTGACATGAATCTTATTACGCTCCAATTTTTTTTGCCACTCTCAGCAAGTGCTTACTTCATCTAGTAGTCCTGCCCATGCTGTTCATTTGTCCTGATGAGCGCAAGATGAAAAGCTTTGACCTCATTCTGTTCTCAGCAATATTCAATTCTATATTAACTCATAGCCATTAATCGCAGAAATCACATGGAATGGATTACTGCTTTTTTTTTAGCTGCATTTCAACATATGTTTTTGTACGTGGCTGCGTGTGTGTATCGCACATGATCGGGAGCTTGGCAAAGTCACTTTAACTTTTTATTCTATTCTGATCCGTAATGCCAGACAGCAGTGACAATACACCAGATGCCCTCTCTACTCTGCTGCTTTAGTATTAGTGAGAATCATTGGGTCTGCTGTGACTCCACATCCAATGTGGTTGACTCTGAATGTTATAGGGCAGTTAGGTATGGGCAATAAATGCCAATCACTCCGACATCATGTGAAGGAATTGTTTTAAAAATCAGGCAGAAGAACTGTTAATGACCTATGCTGACTGAATCTCATCGAGAATATCGACTGATCATGGCAAAATAAAAGGATAGGGAAGGTAGGAGCAGATTAATAGAAGCGATGGAAAGGGACAAACAGTTTTACAAATATCCAATAAGCTTAAGAGATTTCACGTACAAGTTGTAAGTTTGCTCACTGAGTTGGAAGATTTGTTCTCAGACGTTTCGTCACCATGCTGGGTAACATCATCAGTGAGTCTCCGGTGAAGCGCTGGTGTTCTGTCCCGCTTGCTATTTATGTGTCTTAATCTGTTGTGGTGGGTGATGTCACTTCGGTCCTTTTTCTGAGAGATTGCTAAATGGGATCCAAATTAATGTTTGTTAATGCAGTTCCGGTTTGAATGCCAGGCCTTTACGAATTCCCGTGCGTGTCTTTGTTTAGCCTGTCCCAGGATGGATGTGTTGTCCCAGTTGAATTGGTGTCCCTCTACATCTGTGTGTGTGGATACCAGTGATAGTTGGCCATTTCTTTTGGTGGCTTGTTGGTGTTTGTGTAACCTGGTGGTGGGTTTCGTGTCTGTCTGTTTGATGTCATGTTTGTTGCAGTCTTTGCAGGGAATTTTGTACATGACGTTCGCTCTGCTGCTTGTTGGTACACGGTCTTTTAGATTCATGAAGATTTCATGCGTAAAAGATGATTTTCAGTGCCAGAGAAGTTGTTTATAGTGATTAAGCTCTATCACATCACTAAAGTGGGTATTGAGACTGAAATGGTCAAACCCTGTCTTTCTGTGTTGAGTTTGGTTTGCCTATATCAGTGCAGGAATGTCACACTGTTGGATATGCCATTTAAAAGGGGACTCAGAAATGTCAGTTTTGTTCAGCTCATGGCAGCTTGATGTATCTTGGACAGCAGCTTTGGATCTTTGTTTATAACTGTGTGTCTGTGTTGATCTGGAGCTGATGTCTGTTGCAACATAGATATCATGCTGAGCATCATAAAACTCACCATTACACAATGATATATAACAGAAAGTTATCCACAATGTCACTGATTAATATCCCTTTTATGCAAAGTGAATGGGCAAAGCTGTGGAAGATGGAGTTCAATGTAAGTAAGTGTGCGGTTATCCACTTTGGGTTGAAAAAGACTAGATTGGGGTACTTTCTCGATGGTATGTTATTAAATGCAGTGGATGTGCAAAGAGACTTGAGGGTTCATGTGCATAGATCCTTAAAATGCCACAAACAGGTGCAGAAAATAATCAAGAAAGCTGATGGAATGCAGGTCCTTATATCAGGAGGACTGGAATACAAGGACATAGAGGTCATGCGGCTGTTACACAAACTCCTGGTTAGACCCCACTCGGAGTACTGTGAATAGATCTGGGCACCACACCTTAGGAAGGGAATTGGAGGGAGTGCAAGAATGATCCCTGGATTTTGGGGGATAAGTTATGAAGACAGGTTATAAAACTTAGGTCCGTCTTCTCTAGAATTTATAAGGTTGAGAGTGACCTGATCGAAGTCTTCAAGTTATTAACAGGAAAAGGCAGGGTAGATAAAGATAAACTATTTCCACTGGTTGGGAATTCTAGAACTAGAGGACTTAGTCTGAGAATTAGGGCCAGACATTCAGGAGAGATGGTAGGAAGCACTTTGACACACAAAGGGTTGTAATGATAATGGATGCTGACCAGTTGTTAATTTTAAATGAATTCAATTAATTTTTGTTAAGCGAGGATACTAAGGGATATAGGCCAAAGGCAGGTATATGGAGTTAGGCCATGGATCAGCCATGATCTCATTGAACGCTGGAACAGGCTTGAGGGGCTGAATGGCCTACTCTTGTTCCTATGATGTCTACAGCAAATCTGGGCCTAATATCTCAGGTATTTGAATAATGTTTGTAATTTCTAGCATTTCTCAGTTTCTCCTGAAGAAGAGTCTTTGAAAACATCTCTATTCCAGCACTCACAACAAGACAGGATGTTTTCTGTTGAATATACAGCAAACTCTGTTTTAATCAGCACCTTATGAACTGACATTCTTGATACACTGGCAAAATTTATATACTTCAAATACTAGAAGTTTACTGTATTATCGCAAACTCCACGATGTCAGAGTAATCAGCTGAGGGTAAGAGTGAGAAGGCTGTCTGCTGGTAAGTTTTATTTCAGGCAAAGTTGCATTATTTACAGCATAAATCATGTAAATAATAAAGTATAACAGCTATGTGTATACCCCTGCATTATGTCTTATTAGTTAGTGGCTGTTTTTATATTGATGGTGGGGACCTCTTGATCAAATGGTATATTTGATCAACCAGCACATTCCTAGTCCTACAGGTGTTGGACAGTAAAAAAATTGCTGTAAATTTACAAACTGGCTTTTATTGCTGCTATTCCTGCTGAATAACTCTATCATTCCTTCCCTGTCTACAGAGGAAAGCAAAGCATTTCAAAACCTAAACAACAAAAAATAGAAAGGAAAAGAAATAAAGGTAGGACTTAGTGACTACAACAACAGAACATTCAAATGCACTTTTTAAAAATTTCATTCATGGGATATGGGTGCCCTTGGCTGGCTCAACAATTATTGCCCATGCCTAGTTGCCCTTGAGCTGGCTTCTTGAACCGCAGCAGTCCACCTGCTATGGGTTGACCCACAATACTGTTAGCGAGGAAGTTCCAAGATTTGATCCAGCAAGAATGAAGGAACCATGATATATTTCCACGTCAGGATAGTGAATGGCTTGGAGGGAAACTTGCAGGTGGTGGTGTTCCCATGTATCTGCTCCCCTTGTGCTTCTAAATGAAAATAGTCATGGGTTTAGAAGGTGCTGTCTAAGGAGCTTTGGTGAATTTCTGCCGTGTATCTTGTAGCTGGTACATACTGCTGCTACTGAGTGTTGTTGCAGCTGCACCCATCCAGGCAAGTGGGGAATATTCCATCACATTCCTGACCTTATGCCTTGTAGTTGGTGGACAGGCTTTGGGGAGTCAGGAGGTGAGCTACTCGCTGCAGTATTCCTAGACTCTAACCTGCTCTTGTTCCCACTGTGTTTATATGGCAAGTCCAGTTGAGTTTCTGGTCAATGGTAACCTCAAGGATACTGTGGGAATTCAGTGATGGTAATACCATTGAATGTCAAGGGGGGTGGTTATTTTGTCTCTTATTAGAGTTGGTAATTGCTTGGGATTTGTGTGGTGTGAATATTACTTACCATGTGTCAGTTCAAGCCTGGATATTGCCCAAAACTTGTTGCATTTGAAAATGGACTGAATCAGTATTTGAGGAGATGTGAATGGTGCTGAACATTACGCATCATCGGTGAACATCCCTACTTCCGATCTTATGATGGAGGGAAGGTCTGTGATGAAGCTGAAGATGGTTGGGCCTCGGACATTATCCTCTGGTTCTGAAGCAAATCACCTCCATTCTGTGCCTTCTGGTCATCAGAGAGTCATAACAAGCACTTTCCTTTTATTTATTCTATCCATGATTTTAAACTCCTCTTTCAAATCTCTCCTTAACCTTCTTCGCTTTAAAGGAAGAAAAATCCAGATTCTATGGTCTGGTCACAGAACTGTAATTCCTCATTCCTGGAACTTGTTTAAAAGATGTCAATTCTTTCCCAGTTCATTTTTGAATGTATTGCTAAAGCCTGAGTGATATCTGGCATTTTCACAAAATGAATTCAAAACATCCAGCAGACAAGTGGCAAAGCTTGGTTTATGCTACTAGTAGATAATCCCCATTTCTCACCATAAGAAATGCAAACAGCCATAGGACCCTCGAGTCTGCTCTGCCATTCAATAGGATCAAGGATGGTCTCACATTCCTCACATTCACTTTCCTGTCCTTTCCTCATAATCTTTGATTCTCCTACTGATCAAGTAATTTATCTAATCTACCTTTCTTATCTAATTCATCGATTCATTATCATCTCATATGAGTCATTAAATTGTTTTTTTTTTGGTTCCAAGTATCATGTTCTCAATTCAGTCAATGTTTGAATTAATCAAAACTATAAAACCTCTGTTGAAAGCTTTGAGCTTATACAAATGTTATGAAGGAAAAGGTAATGTGAAATCTGGTGGGGAATACTTGCAATTCTTAAAATCAAGCCAGAATGTTGGTCAAAAAGGAGGCAATCAAAATTTGATTCATGAGTGCAGTTTTTTGTGACACATGATGATGTCCATAGCTGATACAGCTGAAGAAGAAATCAATTATATTTTGAAAGAAGATTTTGATTTGTGTAAAGTAACATGTGAATATGGATATGAATATCTAACATGGTGAACTGGAGACAATTCTACCTCATTAAAGAAAGGTTGAGCTCAAAGTCACAAAGCCCAGGATAAAAACATATGTGAAGAGTCATTGGCACTTACTGTGTGTGAAGGATTGTAGACATTTTTTTTCAATCAGATGCAATGGAAGAAGTTGAAAAACAGCTCAGTATTTGGATACGATACAATCACTGATCTGAATAGAACAAATGTTATACTGGTAACAGTCCACTCTTCAATTATCACTTAGCTAATGGAGAAATGAATGTGAACAAATGTACAGAAATATCAGATTAGGAAATTCTGTGTTTGTATATTTCTTATTACATTTACTTATTTCAACAAATCACTAATACTGATAAAATTAAAATGGCCATTAACACGTTGACAAAAGTGATTAAAACTGTACAATATTATCCTATTATGTATTAGTATGAAGCCAGAGTTTCTGTCCCACCTGACCTGACATGTATGAACACATTGATTAAAATATATACGAGAGGCAGTGGTATAATGGCAACGTTACTCGATTAATAATACAGAACCCCAGACTATCATCCTCGGGACAAAGGATTTAAACCTATCACCACAGATGGCAAAACTTGAATTTTAAAAATCTGTAATTAAAACTAGCCTAATGGTACCTGTGCACCCATTGTCAATTGTTGTACAAATCAATCTGGGGTCTCTAATGTCCTTTAGGACAATAATTAAGTAGCTAGTCACCCAGGTTGATCTGACTCAATGTAACACAACTGCATAAAAATAACTTTTGCCGATTAAAGCAGGCAATCCACAGGACATTCTCCTGTGCAATGCAAATGCTAATGAGCTAACACTTTGTGAAAATAATTGACCAATTAAAAGGTTGGGTTTCTGTCTGCAGAACTATAAATTGACAATTGTAATTTCTAGGTTAATTTTGCATGTGTAAAAAAATCCCAAAGCAAGGACTCTATGTGCCTTATCTGATTTTCTTAGAGAGGAAGGAGCCTTTTATAAATATAAAGCAACTGAGACCTTAACAGACAAATGCATGCTGAGTAACAGATGCTGCAAATACCAGTCTATTTTAAACATAGCTTGAACCAGTCATCAATATAAGTTATACTCCCCCACGTTATATAGAGATTGGAGAAGTGAGACAAGGAAAGGAAGAGTCTGAAAGACCCCAGTTAAACTTGATTGATCTTTGGGCCAATCTTTACAAACTCTTTCAACAATGACATAACATTTGCAATTCTCAAATCCTCAGCAACATGAGGAACAAAAACCCAGTACCGTTGGACAAGAGCTGAGGCTCCTCCAAAGCTAAATACTGGATCCCTATATCAGCCTAGTACACAGTCACAATTCATGTCCCTGACCACTGATCAAATGGGATATAATTAATTTAAGCAGTGTGGCTGCCTTCTGAAACACAGTGTCCAGGTATCTCTCCCTCTACCTGATGTATCATACTGTTTGCAGATGTGTGGACTCCAGTACTTCAACTCTGAGCAAAGGTTTCTTGAGTATCAGATGAGTATCCAGCAGCTCCCACATACTGGAGCTGCAACACATTGCCTGCCCATCCATCTTTATTCTAATTCATTAATTTGGATGTTAAATATTTTAAAGTGTTTTTTTTCCTTTATTCATTCATAGGATGAGGGTATCACTGGCTAGACAGCATTTAGTGCCCATCCCTCATTGCCCAGAGGGTAGTTAAGAGTCAACCACATTGCTGTGGGTCTGGAGTCACATGTAGGCCAGACCAGATAAGGATGGCAATTTCCTTCCCTAAAGGACATTAATGAACCAGATCGATTTTCTAACAAGTAATTCATGGTTATCAATAGACTCTTAAATCCAGATATTTTTTATTGAATTTAAATTCCACCATCTGCCATGGTGGGATTCGAACCCAGGTCCCAAGAACACTATCTGGGTCTCTGGATTAACAGTCCAGTGATAAAACCAATAGGCGAAAGTGAGGACTGCAGATGCTGGAGATCAGAGTCAAGATTAAAGTGGTGCTGGAAAAGCACAGCGGGTCAGGCAGCAACCGTGGAGCAGGAAAATCGATGTTTTGGTAGGAGCTTGATCATCATGTGTCACATGAATCAAATTTTGATTGCCTCCTTTTTGACCAGCAGTTTGGCTTGATTTTAAGAATTGCATGTTGTCCTCACCAGATTTCACAATACCTTTTCCTTCATAACTCTTGTATAAGCTCAAAGCTTTCGATAGAGGTTTTACAGCTTTGATTAATCCAACCATAACCCATTGACTGAATTGAGAACATGATATTTAGAACCAAAAAAAAATTTAATGACTCATGTGAGGTGACGATGAATAGATAAATTAGGTAAGAAAGGGAGATTAGATAAGCTATTTGATCAGTAGGAGAATCAAAGGTTATGAGGTAGGAACAGGAAAGTGCAGCCCTGACGAAGGGCTCCTGCCTGAAACGTCGATTTTCCTGCTCCTCGGATGCTGCCTGACCTGCTGTGCTTTTCCAGCACCGCTCTAATCTTGACACTGATAAAACCATCGCCTCTCCCCTCTATTCTTCAGCTAAAATAAAGGTCTCCTGATTTAAACCACTTTGCCACATCACTACCCTTGTTGGCAGGTTTGATTACAAAGTCACGATTGGTTCTGAGAGCATAGATAGCAGTAAGTTCAGAGAGAGATGGGTAGAATGGGTGAAGGGAGCAGAGAAAGTAAGGCAACCTGTGTCACGTTGACAGTTCTCAACTAACAGGTCAAGTGTAAGTAGGACACTAGAAGGAGTGATCTAGATGGAGGGAGAGTGAAGGGGTCTGTGGAGTGGACAGAAGACTTGTTCAAAGAAATGGGCATGGAGGCGAAGGTGTCAAAAAGAAGAACTTGACAGTATGTTATGCCTGAAATGCATTGAGTGGGGACATAAAAGGATGAAACTAAGTCCTTTGCAGAGTACAGATCATTCAGGGTTAAAGAACAGAAGGCATGGTAAATAATTGACAGAGGGGGTTTACAGGTAGGGATGGGATCAGTGGGAAGGGGAGTGAAGGAAGATTTCAGAGGGCCGTGGGTAACTCTGAGTTGCTGCAGCTTGCGTTCCTTAATATCTGAAAGGAAGATAAAAGGTTTATTGTTAAAATGGCTTTGGATACAGAATTACTTCAAATTTATATTCTAAATCATAAACAAAAGGAAATGCAATACAATTTTCAATACAATTTGACCTACATTAAATAATGCTATAAATTGTCAAAATATAAAACGTCAGATACTTTTGAAGAAACGTTTGCAAATTCCAAATAAAACATTCTAAACACCAAAATTTAACAATAGTTTAACATTTAGGGGAATCCGTAGATAATTTCATGAATAATTTCAACAGATTAGTGGAAAACTGAGAGTACGAAGCTTTGAAATCAGAATTCATAAGAAACAGAATTGTTGTAGGAATTATTGACGAGTCTTTGTCAGATTTATCACAGTCAAACAAAGTTTTGCCTTTAGAGAAAGCTATTCAGATTGTGTGAAAAGCAGAAACTAGGCTAACTCATAGACAAATCATGAGAGAATACTGTACATCCTTATCACATAATCCCCACAGTGCAGAAACAGGCCCTTTGGCCCAACAAGTCCACACAGACCCTCCGAAGAGTAACCCACCCAGACCTATTCCTCTGACTAATGCACCTAACCTACACATCCCTGAACATCATGGGTAATTTAGCATAGCCAAATCACCTAATCTGCATATCTTTGGGCCATGGAAGGAAACCCATACAGACACAGGGAGAACATGCAAACTCCACACAGACAGCTGCCTGAGGCTAGAGTTGAACCTGGGTCCCTGGTGCTGTGAGGCAACAGTGCTAACCACTGAGCCTCCATGCTGCCCTTATGAAAGGAAAGCAATAGAATCTATCCACTTCATAAATACAAGCCAATACAAAGAATAGGCCAAAAAAGCAGATATGAAGAATCAGTGGCAGCACTGTGGAACAAAAATCCTCACAACCAGCAGCAGTGGCCAGCAATGACAAAAGAATGTAGCATCTGCAAAAGTACAGGTCATTCTAATAGACATGTAAAAGTAGTCTACTGCAGTTTCAGAACGGCAAAAAGTCAAATGCCCACTCATGCAAAGTCAATGCAATTGAACCATCAGCATATCTGGAGGAAATCAGTAATCCAACTGACTGGAGTTTGATGGAACCTCTTTATGTCACTGGACATCAAATTAATTTTAGCTTGATATGGGGTGAATAGCAGTGAACAGCAGTCTCATCAGATTGAAAAAAACATCAAAACAGGCGTTACAGGCTGCAGACATGGTTCAGGTAGTATAACTTTCAAGATTAAAGGTATGCTACAAGTAATTCTGCAAAACAAGGGTGTCAACTAATAAAGAATGTATATGTAATTCATTATCTGATAACCTTACAATCGCAAAAGAATATATGTTTTACTGTCAACCATCTTTAAAAGACCGAAGTTGACCAGCACAGACGTAAATATTCCTTTGAAAGTTTTATCTTAAATTGTACACATGATTAGGGAGATCAATACTGATTATAAAATTGCAATAGGGCTGCCTGGCTATAGGGCTGCTCTCTCATTAGAAAAAGATGGTGGTGGTTTAACATGAGGGTCACCAGGCCTCAGCTGAGGGGAGAAGCTGACAAGGGCAGTCCTTCATGGTAACCTTAGCAAATAGTTGGCATCACTCCGTATCACAAACCAGCTACCCAACCAATGGAGTTAACAACTAGACCCTCATGAATGCTTCAATTGAACCTGCCTTTATTATACTGCCAGCAGTGCATTCCATTCACTGTTTCTTTCCTCACGTTGCAAAAGAAAGGAAATACAATCACTTTAATTCTACACCCTCTTGTTCTTTACCTTTTTACGAACAGGAACAGGAACAGTTTTCCCTTTCTACTCTCAGACCTCTCACGATTTTGAAAACTTCTCTCCAAGTAAAACAGTCCCAACCCCTCCTCTTCATAACCAAAGTTTCTTATGCCTGGAACATTCTCTTAAATGGGAGAGTAAGAGTAACTTTATTTGTCATTTCTACATTATATATGTTGGATCAATAAAAACAAGGCAGCGTTCCTCCAGAACCAAGGTGCTGTAAGGACACACAGACTACATGAGTACAGACACACACAGGGCAGCATAAAGTCCATAGGAAAATGCAAAACATGCAAGACAACACAGTAATTCCTGACAAGTCAAGACAATAGGCACAGTGGTGGACAAATTAAAATGTATCAATGAATGATCATTAATAAAACATTATTTTAACAGCAATTCCAAAAGTCATCCAAAAATTGCAAATGGAATAGAGTGTGATTATATAGTGTTAAGGAGCCTGATGACTTGGGGGAAGAAGCTATTGTACAGTCTGGCCGTGAGAGACCGAGTGCCCCAATATCTTCTACCAGATGGCAGGAAGGAGAAGAGTTTGAATGAAGGATGTGTAAGGTCTTCCACAATGCTTTTAGCCTTTCAGATGCAAAATGTGGTGTAAATGTCTGTAATGGAGGGGAGACAGACCCCGGTGATCTTCTCAGCAGTCCTCATTATCCGTTGTAAGGTCTTACGATCCGAGATGGTGCAATTCCCGAACCAAGCAGTGATGCAGCAGCTCAGGATACTCTCAATGAATGCTCCGTAGAATGCAGTGAGGATGGGGAGTGGGAGGTGGGCTTTCCTCAACCTACTCAGAAAGTAGCGTTGCTGCTGGACTTCCTTGGCTATGGAGCTGGTGCTGAGGGACCAGGTGAGATTCTCCGCCAAGTGGACGCCACGAAATTTGGAGCACTTCACAATCGCCACAGAGGAGCTGTCGCTGTCCAGTGGAGAGTGATCACTCCATGCCTTCCTGAAGTCAACATCCATCTCTTTCGTCTTGTCCACACTCAGAGACAAGTTGCTGACTCTGCACCAGTCCGTTAGCCGCTGCACCTCCTCTCTGTATGCTGACTCGTCGGTTCTGCAAATGAGACCTATTACCATCATGTTATCAGCAAACTTAATATAATTCGAGCTGTGCATCGCTGCACAGTCGTATGTCAGCAGGGTGAACAGCAGTGGACTGAGCACAAAGCCCTCGGGGACCTCCGTGCTCAGTGTGATAGTATTGGAGATGCTGTTCCAAATCCGGACTGACTGAGGACTCCCAGTCAGGAAGTTCAGGATTCAATTACAGAGGGAGGTATTCTAGCCCAATAGACACAGCTTTCCAATCAGGTGCTGAGGAATGATAGTGTTAAATGCAGAGTCAAGATTTAGAGTGGTGCTGGAAAAGCACAGCAGGTGAGGCAGCATCCGAAGAGCAGGAAAATCGATGTTTCGGGTAAAAGCCCTTCATCCTTCATTCCTGATGAATGGCTTTTGCCTGGAACGTTGATCTTCCTGCTCCTCAGATGCTGCCTGACCTGCTGTGCTTTTCCAGCACCACTTTAATCTAAACTCTGATTTCCAGCATCTGTCGTCCTCACTTTTGCCCTGTCAAATGCAGAACTGAAGTCTATGAACAATAATCTAACGTAGGTGTCCTCCTTGTCCAAATGGATGAGAGCCAGATGGAAGGTGGAGATGGCATCATCTGTTGAGCGGTTGGGATGATACGTGAACTGCAGGGTGTCCACTGCAGGAGTGGGGGGGATCAGGGTCGTAATATGCCTCATCACGAGCCTCTCGAAACAATTTATGATGACTGGTTTTAGTGCAACAGGGCGGTAATCGTTGGGGTTAAGACACTGAAGACTTCTTCGGCACGAGGATGATGGTAGCGACTTTGAAACATGTTGGAACTGTGGCACAACTCAGGGAAATGTTAAGGATGTCCATGAGAACATAGAGTCATAGAGTCATAGAGATGTACAGCATAGAAACAGACCCTTCGGTCCAACCCGTCCATGCTGACCAGATATCCCAACCCAATCTAGTTCCATCTGCCAGCACCCAGCCCATATCCCTCCAAACCCTTCCTATTCATATGCCCATCCAAATGCCTCTTAAATGCTGCAATTGTACCAGCCTCCACCACATCCTCTGGCAGTTCATTCCATACACATACACCTTCTATGTGAAAAAGTTGCCCCTTAGGTCGCTTTTATATCTTTCCCCTCTCACCCTAAACCTATGCCCTCTAGTTCTGGACTCCCCGACCCCAGGGAAAAGACTTTGTCTATTTATCCTATCCATGTCCCTCATAATTTTGTAAACCTCTATGAGGTCACCCCTCAGCCTCCGACTCTCCAGGGAAAACAGCCCCAGCCTGTTCAGCCTCTCCCTGTAGCTCAGATCCTCCAACCCTGGCAACATCCTTGTAAATCTTTTCTGAACCCTTTCAAGTTTCACAACATCTTTCCGATAGGAAGGAGACCAGAATTGCATGCAATATTCCAACAGTGGCCTAACCAATGTCATGTACAGCTACAACATGACCTCCTAACTCCTGTACTCAATACTCTGACCAATAAAGGAAAGCATACCAAACGCCTTCTTCACTATCCTATCTACCTGCGACTCCATTTTCAAGGAGTTATGAACCTGCACTCTAAGGTCTCTTTGTTCAGCAACACTCCCTAGGACCTTACCATTAAGTGTATAAGTCCTGCTAAGATTTGCTTTCCCAAAATGCAGCACCTTGCATTTATTTGAATTAAACTCCATCTGTCACTTCTCAGCCCATTGGCCCATCTGGTCCAGATCCTGTTGTAATCTTCGCTGTCTACTACACCTCCAATTTTGGTGTCATCTGCAAACTTACTAACCGTACCTCTTATGCTCGCATCCAAATCATTTATGTAATTGACAAAAAGTAGAGGTCCCAGCACTGATCCTTGTGGCACTCCACTGGTCACAGGCCTCCAGTCTGAAAAACAACCCTCCACCACCACCCTCTGTCTTCTACCTTTGAGCCAGTTCTGTACCAAATGGCTAGTTCTCCCTGTATTCCATGAGATCTAACCTTGCTAATCAGTCTCCCATGGGAAACCTTGTCGAATGCCTTACTGAAGTCCACATAGATCACGTCTACTGCTCTGCCCTCATCAATCTTCTTTGTTACTTCTTCAAAAAACTGAATCAAGTTTGTGAGACATGATTTCCCATGCACAAAGTCATAGTGACTATCCCTAATCAGTCCTTGCCTTTCCAAATACATGTACATCCTCTCCCTCAGGATTCCCTCCAACAACTTGCCCACCACCGAGTTCAGACTCACCCCTCTATAGTTCTCTGGCTTGTCTTTAGCGCCCTTCTTAAACAGTGGCACCACGTTTGCCAACCTCCAGTCTTCTGGAACCTCACCTGTGACTATCAATGATACAAATATCTCAGCAAGAGGCTCAGCAATCACATCTCTAGCTTCCCACAGAATTCTCAGGTACACCTGATCAGGTCCTGGGGATTTATCCACCTTCAACCATTTCAAGACATCTAGCAATTCCTCCTCTGTAATCTGGACATTTTGCAAGATGTCACCATCTATTTCCCTACAGTCTATATCTTCCATATCCTTTTCCACAGTAAATACTGATGCAAAATATTCATTTAGTATCTCCCCCATTTTCTGTGGCTCCACACAAAGGCCACCTTGCTGATCTTTGAGGGGCCCTATTCTCTCTCGAGTTACCCTTTTGTCCTTTGGATTCTCCTTAATTCTATTTGCCAAAGCTATCTCATGTCCCCTTTTTACCCTCCAGATTTCCCTCTTTAGTATACTCCTACTTTCTTCTAAGGATTCACTCGATCTATCCTGTCTGTACCTGACATATGCTTCCTTCTTTTCCTGAACCAAACCCTCAATTTCTTTAGTCATCCAGCATTTCCTATACCTACCAGCCTTCCCTTTCACCCTGACAGGAATATACTTTCTCTGGATTCTTATTATCTCATTTCTGAAAGCTTCCCACTTTCCAGCCGTCCCTTTACCTGCGAATATCTGCCTCCAATCAGCTTTCAAACGTTCTTGCCTAATACCGTCAAAATTGGCCTTTCCCCAATTTAGAACTTCAACTTTTAGATCTGGTCTATCCTTTTCCATCACTAGTTTAAAAGGAATAGAATTATGGTCGCTGGTCCCAAAGTGCTCCCCCACTGACACCTCAGTCACCTGCCCTGCCTTATTTCCCAAGAGTAGGTCAAGTCCCCTACCATAACTACCCTATTATTCTTACAGATAGTTGAGATCTCCTTGCAGGTTTGTTTCTCAATTTCCCTCTGACTCTTCGGGGGTCTATAATACAATCCCAATAAGGTGATCATCCCTTTCTTATTTCTCAGTTCCACCCAAATAACTTCCCTGGATGTATATCCGGGAATATCCTCCCTCAGCACAGCTGTAATGCTATCCCTTATCAAAAATGCCACTCCCCCTCCTCTCTAGCCTCCCTTCCTATCCTTCCTGTTGCATTTGTATCCTGGAACATTAGGCTGCCATTCCTCCCCATCCCTGAGCCATGTTTCCGTGATTGCTATGATATGCCAGCCCCATGTTCCTAACCATGCCCTGAGTTCATCTGCCTTCCCTGTTAGGCCCCTTGCATTGAAATAAATGCAGTTTAATTTATTAGTCCTACCTTGTCCCTGCCTGCCCCGACTGTTTGACTCACTTCTGTTCTCAGCTGTACCCGTCTCAGATCGATCTCTTTCCTCACTATCTCCCTGGGTCCCACCGCCCCACCTTACTAGTTTAAAACCTCCCAAGCAGTTCTCGCAAATTTCCCTGCCAGTATATTAGTCCCCTTCCAATTTAGGTGCAATCCGTCCTTCTTGTACAGGTCACTTCTACCCCAAAAGAGATTCCAATGATCCAAAAATGTGAATCCTTCTCCCATACACCAGCTCCTCAGCCATGCATTCATATGCTCGATCCTCCTATTCCTGCCCTCACTAGCTCGTAGCACTGGGAGTAATCCAGATATTACTACCCTTGAGGACCTCCTTTTTAAATTTCTGCCTAACTCTCTGTAATCTCCCTTCAGAATCTCAACCTTTTCCCTTCCTATGTCATTGGTTCCAATGTGGACAATGACCTCCCGCTGGCCCCTCTCCCCTGTGAGAACATTCTGCACCCTCTCGGAGACATCCTTGATCCTGGCACCAGGGAAACAACACACCATTCTGCTTTTTCTCTGCTGGCCACAGAAACGTCTGTCTGTACCTCTGACTACAGAATCCCCCCTGACACAATTGATCTCTTGGAAGCCGACGTACCCCTCGTTGCATTAGAGCCAGTCTCAATACCAGAAACATGGCTGTTCATGCTGCGTTTCCCTGAGAATCCATCAACCCCTACATTTTCCAAAACAGAATACCTGTTTGAAATGGGTATATCCACAAAAGACTCCTGCCCTCGGTGCCGACCTCTCTTACCCTTCCTGGTGTTAGCCCATCTATGTGACTGTATCTGAGAATTTCCCCCCTTCCTATAACTGCCATCCATCACATACTGTTGCTGTTGCAAATTCCTCATCGCTTCTATCTGTCTCTCCAACCGATCCACTTGATCTGATAAGATTCGCATCCAACAGCATTTATGGCAGATATAATCCGCAGTAACCCTTAAACTTTCTTTAAACTCCCACATCTGACAAGAAGTACATATCACTGCAAAAACCATTTTTGCTCCTTCACAATCTACAGACCCAGAAAATAACACCGTCTTATTCCTCTACAAACACTGCCCAGGTCAAATTAATCGCTATGGCTTGTATTTTAAGTTTAACCATGCGACTTATCTCCAAAAACATATAATCAAGAAAGAACCCACTGTACTCACTACTGCAGCCTTTTTCTTGGACAGACTTAAAACAACAATTAACTTATCTGATTCTGTGTTGTGAACTTTGCCCAACAGTTCCTCCAAGATTAGTTGTGAATTTCACTGTTTGTTAATTTTCCCAGATGCACTCCGATGTCCGGCGATACACGAATTCAAACAGCAAAGGCGGTAACTGTGCAGGTTCTCTCTCTCTCTCCTGCACTGTCCATGCCATGTGCTTCCTTTGTCTGCTCTTCTCCCTTTTAAACTGTTGTTGTTTTGACTTTTTTTTCCCAAAGTTCCAACAGCATATAAAATAGTCATTGCTGCTCCTGGAATTCACCTCCAACACCTAAAATACCTTAAAACAAGGAGCAGCTCTTACAGCCAGAAATTTTTCCCGTCCTCCATCTTGGATTACCCAGAATCTGCCAGCACATCAGAGCATCCTCTGAACACTCTGCCAGGGATGTTATCTGGTCCGGCAGCCATATGTGGGTTGACTCTGCATAGTTTTCGTCATGTCAGCTATGGTAAAACACAGCACCTGGTCATTGGGAGGGGGTGATGGTCTTCCTTGCTGCCATGTCATTTTGTGCCTCAAACTGCACATAGAAGTTGTTCAACTCATCGAGGAGGGAGGCATCACCAGCACAAGCAGGTGATGCTGTTCTGTGCTTGGTGATGGCCTGAATACCCTTCCGCATGCTCCGTATCTTACCACTGTCCTGAAAAAGGCTGCGTATTCTCTGCGTGTATGCACGCTTTGCCTCTTTGATGGCCTGGGACAGATTGGCCTTCACTGTTGTTAGGGCTGCCTTATCATCTGCTCTGAAGGCGGAAATAGGTTCAGAATCAACTTGAAGAGATTACCAAAGTATGCATCATTGCTCTGGTGACAAAACCAACCAAATGGTTTTCAGGCATGGTTATTTTATGCTTCCATACAGATGGGGATCATCAAGTGCAGACCTAGAACTTGATTGTCAATGTGGAGGCTATAGATCTCAAAGAAGATTGAGGACCTCACAGTCAACTGTAATATATCTGCTATTCATAGTTCTGAACGACAACAGCCACAGTAGAGTTATAGAGTCATAGTGATGTACAGCATGGAAACAGACCATTCAGTCCAACTCGTCCATGCCGACCAGATATCCCAACCCAATCTAATCCCACCTGCCAGCACCCGGCCCATATCCCTCCAAACCCTTCCTATTCATATACCCATCCAGATATCTTTTAAATGTTGCAATTGTACCCAGTCTCCACCACTTCCACTGGCAGCTCATTCCATACACGCACCACCCTCTGTGTGAAAAAGTTGCCCCTTAGGTCCCTTTTATATCTTTCCCCCTCACCCTAAACCTATGCCCTCTAGTTCTGGACTCCCCCACCCGAGGGAAAAGACTTTGTCTATTTATCCCATCTATGTCCCTCATGATTTTATACACCTTTATAAGGTCACCCCTCAGCCTCCAACACTCCAGGGAAAACAGCCCCAGCCTATTCAGCCTCTCCCTATAGCTCAAATTCTCCAAACCTGGCAACATCCTTGTAAATCTTTTCTGAACCCTTCAGGTTTCACAACATCTTTCTAATTCAAAGGAACCAGAATTGCATGCAATATTCCACCAGTGGCTTAACCAATGTCCTGTACAGCTGCAACATGACCTCCCAACTCCTGTACTCAATACTTTGACCAATAAAGGAAAGCATAACAAACGCTTTCTTCACTAACCTATCTACCTGCGACTCAACTTTCAAGGAACTATGAACCTACACTCCAAGGTCTCTTTGTTCAGCAACACTCCCGAGGACCTTACCATTACTTGAAAAAGGATAAACTGGCACTAGAGGGGCTGCACAGGAGGCTCACTAGGTTGATTCTAGAGTTGAGGGGGTTGGCTTATGAGGACAGACTGTACAGACTGGGATTATATTCATTGGAATTTAGAAGAAAGAGGGGAGATCTTGTCAAAACATATAAAATTATGAAGAGAATGGATTTGAAACAAGTAGAAAGGATATTTCCACTAGCGGGTGAATCTAGGACAAGAGGGCATAGCTTCAAAATTAGGGGGAGCAAATTTAGGACTGAATTGAGAAGGAGCTTCTTCACCCAGAGGGTTGTAAATCTATGGAATTCCCTGCCCAGTGAAGTAGTTGACGATACTTAGTAAACAGTTATAAAGTTAATATAGGTTTTTTGTTTAAACAATAAAGGAATTAAGGGATATAGTGAGTGGGTGGGTAAGTGGAGCTGAGTCCACGAAAAGATCAACCATGATCTTATTGAATGGTGGAGCAGGCTCGAAGGGTCAGATGGCCTCCTCCTGCTCCTACTTCTTATGTCCACTGATATCTTGCCCCAATAGATTAATGGAATGTGTGGGAACAGATCTATTTATGTTTGATAGACAGTCTTACGTTATTGCTGTTGACTATTTCTCTTGTAAGAGTAAGGTGAAAAAAATGATATACTGACCACCACACTGCAGTTGTCAGGGTCTTGCATGAAATATTCACTATACATAGGATCCCTGATGTGGTTCTGTCACACAATGGACCATAGTTTGCTCTAATCTAGTTTGCAGCCAGTTTTGGATTTGAGCATGGAACAAATTTGCTGAGATACTCAATCAAATGGAGGAGCTAAGCGAGGGGCCTAGATGGTCAAATCTCTTCTGGAGAAAATTGCTAAATTTTACATAATCCTGTTAAAGTACCATTTCCATCCCATTCATGCAGTTTATCACTGGGTTTAAAATCGAAGACACAACCCCTTATACAACTAAAGAGGCTGACTCCATGTTCTGTCTTAGATTCCCTACAGTGTGGAAACAGGCCTTTCAGCCCAACCAGTCCACACCGACCCTTCGAAGAGTAACCCACCCAGACCCATTTCCCTCTGACTAATGCACCTAACACTATGGGCAATTTAGCATGGCCAATTGTACACACATCTTTGTGACTGTGGGAGGAAACCGGAGCACCCGGAGGAAACCCACGCAGACACGGGGAGAATGTGCAAACTCCCCACGGACAATTGCCCGAGGCTGGAATCGAAACTGGGACCCTGGTGCTGTGAGGCAGCAGTGCTAACCACTGAGCCACCGTGCCGTCCAAACAGAAGAATAAGAATGATTATAAGAAAGAGCAAGTTTACCAGTAGCAGCAAACTATCCACTACAATAGATGCCACACCTAGGTCAAGGATCATGAGTATGGATAAGGGAACTTAATACAAATTGTGCAGTTGCTCAACATGCAGGGGACCAAGAGCAACTGCATCTTGTCTGAACAGCTGAGGGACTCTATGGAGGAACCGCATTGTGAAACAATGGCCCACCAAAGATTGATTGGGATGAATCGGATGAGAAACTTCGTGACAATGACTGTGGACAGGACATACAAGACTGCTATCTGCCCTTACCCGGCAAAGACGAGTTAACTTGTCTTCACCCAATTTGTCTTTTTCAGAGTGCGACGAGTAATTTCAAAAACAGCCACAGACGAGTTTATACGTCAATTCTCAGCATTTCTGGGCCCTTCTCAGCTAGAAACGAGTATGCTCGGTGACTCATACGTCTGGTAGTTGTGTCTCTTTCGCCTCAGGCATTGCAAGAAGCGTCGATGCACCGCTTTTGGACACACACTGTCATTCAGTTTTTTCTGTTTTTTTTTTACAAATTACGCCCAGATGTCGAGCTCAGAAGATGACAATGAGTATGAACCTTCTATTAGAAGCTTGGATACATCAGATGAGAGTGCAAGCTCGTCTGATAATGGCTATTCTCTCTCAAGTGAGGAGGAGGAGGAGGAGGATGGACGAATTTGGTGTCGACATGTGGTGTCGGAAGAATGCATGCTTCCTCCACCACCATGCTTCCCATTCACTGGAAATCCTGGAATATCAATTGATCAAGACACAGCTGATATGACTCCTTTGGATTTTTTTAGCCTTTTATGTGACAACAGAATTATTGAGCGAGTTGTGGACGAAACTAATCACTTTGCTGAACAAACTGGAGAAAGATTGTATGTGGCGCCCTGTAACGAAGGCAGAAATTTGTGCGTTTTTTGCCTTGAAAATGCTTGGGGGTATTGTGAAAATGCCTGATCAAGAAATTAACTGGTCGAAAGATGAACTACTTGAAAGACCAATTTTTTTTGCCAAAAATGGTATCTTCAAATAAAATTTCAAGTAAAATATTGGAAATAGATAAAAACAAAAGTTATTTCCATAATCAGCATTAAAAATACTATAAAAAAGCAATTAAAAATTTGTCTGAAAATGAAATGTTTTCTCAAAAAAAGTCGCCGGGGAAGGGGTTAAGCCAAAGACCTATCAATCTTCCAAGATCAAAGAGAATGGGGCCTGGAAGAATTGTGAACCTCCAGTTGGTCAGAAGTTGGTGGAGTTGCAGGCGGGAAGGAGGGTGTTGTGGGGAGTTGGGTAAATACAATTATATATATTAATATAGAATTCTTAACTACAGAAAGAAAATGTTTGAGTGGTGTTTTCTTTTATTACCCATCTCTAATTGCCCTTAAGAAGGCTGTAAGGTGGTGGTGTACTGCTCTCTTGTACCAGTGCAGTCCTTAGGAATTAGGCACACCCATAGTACTGTTGGGTTGAAAGTTCCAGGATTTTGAACCAGTGATACTGAAGGAACGGTGATATATTTGCAAGTCAGGATGGTGACTGGCTTGGAGGGGATCTTGCAAGTGGTGATGGTCCTGAATATCTGCTATTCTTGATCCTTCTAAATAGAAATGGTCATGGTTTTGAAAGATGTTGTTGAAAAGAGCTTTGGTGAATTACTACAGTGCATCTTGTAGATAGTACATTTTGCTGCTACTGGGAGTTGACGTTGAGGGCACAAAATGTTTCTGGATGTGGTGTCATTCAAATGAGCTGCTTTATTCTGGATGGTGTCAAGTTTTTTGAATGGTGCTAGAGCTGTATTTATCCAGGTTAGTGGGAGCATACCATCACACACCTGACTTGCACATTGTAGATGGTGGACAGGCTTCAGAAAGCCAGATGATGAGTTATTCATGTTGATAGTAGGGAATTCGGTGATGGTGACATCATTGAATGTCAAGGGACAATGGTTCGACTCTTTCTTGCAGAGATGGTCATTGCCTGACATGTGTGAGACATGAATGTTACTTGCCTTGAGTAAGCTCAAGCCTGGATATCACACAGGTCTTGCTGCATTTGGACATGGAACTATTTCAGGATGTCAGGTATAAATGATGATGAACATTGTGTGCTGATGACTGCATATCCTAATTTCTGACCTTATATTGGAAGGAAAGTTGTTGATGAGCAGGTGTGGATGGTTAGGCCTAGGTCACTGACCTGGGAAACTCCTGCAGAGGTGACCTGGAGCTGAGATGACTGACCTCCAGCATCTTCCTTTGCCAGGTATGATTCCAATCAGTGGAGAGTTTGTCCCCTGATTTTCCATTGACTCTAGTTTTATAGAAATCCTTGATGTTACATTCAGTCAAATGTGGCCTTGATATCAAAGGTAGTCATCTTCACCTTAGGAATTCAGCTCTTCTGTGCATGTTTGAACCAAGGATGTAATGAAATTCAGAATTGAGTCACCCTTTCAGAACCCAACTTGATGTCAGTATCAGGTTATTGCTAAGCAAGTGCTGCTTAATACCATAATTTCCACACCTTTACTGATGATCAAGAATAGACAGCTGGGACAGTAAATGGCTGGGTTGGAGTTGTTCTGATTTTTGTAAAGGACACAGCGGAGTAATTTTCTGCATGGTCAGGTAGATGCCAGTGTTGTGGCTGCACTGGAATAACTGATATAAGGCTTTGTTTTAGAAAGAGCTAATATGAGAGACTGCATTAAACTTCATCCAAGATGATGATCTCATACAGACTTGAGTAGAAAAATCAGAAAGATAGCTCTGGAGATTGAAGGGGTGAGATATGTCCCTAGATGTTGTTAGACCTGCTAAGCTTTTCCAACACTTTGTTTTTATTTCAGATTTACCAAATATGTCTTCCAATAGTCTTAATAACAATGTTTAACAAACGAATGTAACTTGTACTTAATTGATATCATGCAATTAACTCCAGCTTGTTAAAACAACAGCCTCTTCTTTTTAAGACTCATTGTGAAGGTCTTCTATCACAGACTCTAACAACAAACACATTGACCTGGACCCAATATACCGGCCACTGCAGCGGACAGGTGGAATGGACAAGCGGAAGCGGCAGAGACAAACCACTATAAATACCGGAGGAAACAACACAGAAGCGCTTCACAGGAGGCTCCCAAGCACTGAGGATGTCACCGAGACAGGGGACGAAACGTCTGCAACACAAATTCCCAGCTCAGCGAACAGAACCACAACAATTCTGTGGCATTAATCAGGAAAGACAGTGGTGTAGCAATAATATTACTGGAATGGTAATCCAGAACTCCAGACTAGTGTTCAAGGACATGGGTTTGAATCCCATCATGGCAGATGGCAATAAAGATTCTGGAATAATAGAAAAGGTTGTATGACAATCACAAACTTTTAATTGTCATTAAAAACCCATCTAGTTCACTAATATCCTGTAGGGAAGGAAATCTGCCACCCTTCCCTGGTCTGGCCTACATGTGACTCCAAGACCACAGCAACGTGGTTGACTCTCAGATGCCCTCTGGTCAATTATTGATGGGCATTTATGGGCCCACATCTCATGAGTGAGTTAAAAAACAAGTGCTTTCAGATCAATTCAATGAAAAATATCTCCTCCCACCAATGAAATGTTAAAAACATATAAGACTTTATCATGAAAGAATCAAAATACTATAAAAATGATCATTTGATAGCTTCAAGCATGAATAGTGTGAGGCCCTCAGAAATAGGAAGTTTAGGTTTAAATTCAATCTGATTTGAATTGTTTATGAGATGAAAAAACTAATTAAAATCTGACTTATAATAGCTAATTAATGATCAAATTACTTTAAGGTCTAAGACTAGACTCTTCAACAGAGATTTTAATTTTAATTGCGTTTTTATTGACATTATGAGCAGAATGTTGCTGTCACTACTTTATGGCGAATTAAATGTGATAATTATTTGAAAAGGAGTGAATGATTTTTCTTACACATGAAGCAAAATTCAGAGACTTAAAGAAGAACTGAACTGAATTACTGAAACAATGAATACATAGCACTAGGTTTGGCTCCTCAGAAACATGGTAAAGACCCAAGTTATGCAATGCCAGCAATGAGATGAATGGGCCATCTCCACACCACAGGTTCCGACATGGCGTGGGCTCCCTTCAGGTCAGGAAATCCAATTTCCTCCATTCCTGGTCCCCACTATGAGCTTTTCTCCTTCATGGGCTTAGTACCAACCATTCCTTTGTCTGCCTGAACTTTCTTTCTCTCCTTCTGGGCTCTATGTCCACCTATCTGCTCACTCCTCTCCCCGCCACCCCCCAACAGCTGGACAGACAAAGGACCGGTTAAACATCAGTTTGGGGGAAATGAATTACTGCTATTGGGGTCTATTAGTGTCTGACAATGGATAGTGTGTGGTAGCAGCCCACGTGATGACAAGGCCTAGTGTGTGGGAGTGGGGGAAAGGATAGGGGAAGGTACTCACGTCTTTAAATTGTGGAATTCTATGCTGAGTCCAGAAAGCTGCAGGGTTCCCAGTGGAAAATGAGATGCTGCTCTTTCAGCTGGAGCACTACAACAAGCTCAAGGCAAAAGTGTTGGCCAGGAAGTGTGGTGGTGTCTTAAAGTGGCAGGCAACTGGAAGCTCAAAGAGTTTTTAAAAAATAGACAGAGTGTAGATGTTCTGCAAAGTGGTCATCCAGTTTGTGCTTCGTTTCCCTGATGTAGAGGAGACTACATTGTGAGTTGTGCATACAGTAGACTGGATAGCGTGAAGCGCAGGCGAAGTGTTGCTTCATATGGAAGGTGTGTCTGGAGCCTTGGATAGTGCGGAGGGAGGAAGTAAATGGGCAGGTGTTGCACCTTCTGTAATTGCAGAGAAAGATGCTGTGGGGGCTGTTGGGAGTGGCGGAGGAGTAGACCAGGGTTTCCCAGAGGGAACGGTCCTTGTGGAAGGTTGACAAAAGAGGAGGGGGGAGAGTATGTGCCTGTTGGTGGCATCTCACTGGAGCTGGTGGAAATGGTGGCTAATGATCCTCTGGATGTGGATGCTAGTGGATGGTAGGTGGGGACAAGGGGGACCTTTGGCTGTTGTGGGAGGGAAACATAGAAAATAGGTGCAGAAGGAGGCCATTCAGCCCTTCAAGCCCGCACTCCCATTCAATAGGATCATGGCTGATCATGCTTTTTCAGTATCCCAATTCAGCTTTCTCTCCATATCCCCTGATCCCTTTAGCTGCAAGGGCCATGTCTAGCTCCCTCTTGAATGTATCGAACAAACTGGCCCCAGCAGCTTTCTGTGGTCAGGAATTCCACAGGTTCAGAATTCTGAGTGAAGTACTTAATGGCTTACCCCTTATTAGTGATGCTGGAAGAGCACAGCAGTTCAGGCAGCATCCAAGGAGCTTCGAAATCGACGTTTCGGGCAAAAGCCCTTCATTAGGAAGACCTAGTTCTAGACTTCACCAACATTGGAAACAGTCTTTCTACATCCAGCCTGTCCAGTCCCATTAGGATTTTATATGTTTCTATGAGACCCTTAATTCTTCTAAATTTCAGCTAGTGCATGCCCAGTCAATCTAATCCCTGAAGCGAGGAGGTGAGGGTCAAAGTGCGCGAAATGGTTCAGATATGACTGAGGGTCCTGTCAACTACAGTGCTGGGGAAACCTTGGTTGAGGAATAAGGGAGACATTTTGGAGGCCTCCTTATTGAAGTTAGCATCTTCGGAACAGATGTGGCGAAGACACAGCAACTAGGAGACATGAAGCAGGGTCTCAGATGAATTGTCAAAGTAACTGGGAGTTGGTGGGTTTGTAGTGGATATTGGTGGCCAGCCTATCCCCAGACACGTGAGACAATGCTGCTCCTTTAACAAGGTTATGTTGTCCTTGGTGTTTTTTCCAGAGGGGTCATAAAGGCAGAGGTTCTGATATGTGTGGAAATATCGACTTGGAAAAGCTTTGAAGTGTTTATTTTTAAACACTTGTGCAGCGAAAGGGGAGTGGCCAGTCCTCCCAGTTCAGGATTTGGTTTGGTTTTAGCAAGCTGTTTTGCTTGCAGCTGCTGGTCAAGTTTTAGCTGGGAACCCAAAGAAACAGTTCCATGCTGATCCTCTCTCTCTCTCTCTCTGACATCTCTTCTGTTAGAATCTGTGTTTGATTTTACCTCTTTTTTGCCAAAAGGGTGTTTATGGGGATGTTCCAAGTAGATGGAACAGCATTATTAAGTTGTGATAGGGTTGACTGGGTTTTCACATAGGTTCACTTATTCTAAATTTGGCTTTTTTTTTTCATTCAGTAGTCGTAAATGAATTCTATTATGTTTAAGGTAGCCATGATTTGGAGGAGCTAGTGTTGGACTGGGCTGGACAAAGCTAAAAATCATACAACACAAGGTTATAGTCCAACAGGTTTATTTGGAAGCACACTAGCTTTCGGGGCGCTGCTCCTTCATCAGGTGGTTGTGAAGCAGGACCATAAGACACAGAATTCATAGCAAAAGGTTACAGTGATACAATAGTGCATCACTGCAATCTCTTGCTATAAATTCTGTCTCTTACGTTCCTGCTTCACTTCTACCTGATGAAGAAGCAGCACCCCGAAAGCTGTGTTTCCAAATAAACCTGTTGGATTATAACCTGCTGTTGTGCAATTTTTAACTTGCTTTTGTTTAAAACTGAGTGGTTGGGCCAGTTGCGTCAATTCCACCTGCTTAAAACAGCTAGAAAAGTTAGGGACTGGGCTACCATCTTGAAATGTTTTGAGGGGGTCTGGCCTAGCCCATAACAAATAGAAACAGAAACGTCAAAGAAGGGAAGAGTCAGAGATGAACCAGGTGACTACGAGAACGGGGTGGAAATTGGAAGCAAAATTGATCAACATTTCCAACTCTGGACAAGAGAGTGAAGCAGCAATGATGATGTCATTGATATACCAGAGAAAGGGTTGTGGATGGGAGCCAGAGAACTGGAACGAGGAATAGTCCACATACCCCACAAAGAGAAAGGCATAACTGGAGCCCATGTAGGTATCCATGGCCACCCTTTTTTGTTCAGATTCCAGGCTTGGGTGACTGTCTATGTGGAATTTGTATGTTCTCCCCATATCAGTGTGAGCTTCTATCGAGTGCTCCAGATTCCTCCCACAAACCAAAGATGTGCAGTTAGGTGGATTGGAGCTGAAAATGTGTTGCTGGAAAAGCGCAGCAGGTCAGGCAGCATCCAAGGAGCAGGAGTATCGATGTTTCGGGCATGAGCCCTTCTTCAGGAATCCAGTTAGGTGGATTGGCCAGGTTAAATTGTCCTGTAGTGTCCAAGACTATGTAGACTAGCTGCATTAGCCAAGACAAATATGAGGTTACATCGATAGGGTGGGGTTTGTGGTCCTGGTGGGATGCTCTTCAGAGTCCTGGTACTGGTTCTCCATAAACTGAAACCCATTCCTTCTACATCAATCTTTGAGCCACACATTTAATTCTTTATTTCCCTAACATTCTTAGGTAGTAATCCCCAGGTTATTACTTCAGAGGTTCCACCATTTGGTTTAATCTTTAAGTGTTCAAATTCTTTTAACAGAGCCTCTTTCCTAATCCCAAGGTTACTGGTACCAATGTGGATGATTCCAACAGTATCCCTCCCTTTTCAGTCTTGGTTTCTTTCCAGCCCTGAGATGTACTTAGCCCTGGTACTGGACAGGCATTGCAGCCTTTGAGACTCACACTCACAGCTGGAGAAAAAAGTATCTATCCCCCTAAAATATTAGCCATCTCTCTCTAATGAGAGAACACTCATATGGTCTGGGAGGACAATAGCGACTTTACTGTTCTCTCACAACTATAGTCCCATTTCTTCCTCTCCTTCAATGGCTCCTTCTACCATGGTACTATTGTTAGTTCACTCATCCACTCTCATTCACACAACCTGCAAGAACCTTGTAACTGTTGACAATTGCAGAGGTCAAAGCTCCTTGAATGCCATTCCTTGGTTCCCATTCCTGTCCCACCTGCAGTTGCAGCCTCCTGTAACTGATCACTGACACAAAATCAAATTACCTCATCTCAGGGGCATGAGTGCCCCCTGGAGCAAAGTGCCCAGGTAACTTTACCCCTGGCTGATTTGATGCAATGACTGCACCTCAGACTTCAGCTCAACTTGGATCCAAATAACCTCAATCTGCCATGATTAGCGTTGTTTTTTAATTAATTACACTAATATCCCTACTCTTTGTGCTGAAAGAATCCTCTTTATACCTTATTGTAATTAACTTTTCAATCAGTCTTAGGCTATTTTTAAAGAAAAGAGAGAAAATGACTAATAACATAAATATGATATAAAGACCTTACTTTTATTTTAAAGAGTAGAAGTAGTCACCAATCCTGCTCAGCTGCTTTCCATGCACTCACACTGTGGCTTGAAACATCAATGTTGGTAACAGCTGTTGGTCTCACTGCAGGCAGGCCTCTCAATCCACACTTTCTCCACTCTCCTGCTCACCTCTCTCTCTGGGTCTTTCCTTGTTGCAGTAAACCTTGCTTAAAACGCCTCTTTGCCCTTTAGCATTCAATTCCCATCACATTCCCAGATAAATTCACTCACAGCCTCTTTCTCTCTCAGGTGAAATCTCCCTCACACTGCCCATGTCCCTTACATCCCATTCGAGTTCAATCCTTTGATATCATCTAGGGCCCATCCCGAATAATAAGACCTCAGCTTCTGCTTAGGGACCTGTCGGCCTCCAGGACTCAACATTGAGTTTATTAATGTTAGAGTATGAACATCTCTTTCCAAATAAAACGGAAAGAACTGCAGGTGCTGTAAATGAAAAATTAAAACAAATTGCTGGAAAAGCTCAGTAGGTCCAGCTGCATCTGTGGAGAGAAATCAGAGTTAACATTTCAGGTCTACAGAAGGGTCACTCGACGCTGATTTTTCTCCACAGATGCTGCCAAACCTGATGAGCTTTTCCAGCAATTGACTGTAAACATGTATGTTACTACTTTCATCCGAGAAGCAGATAGAACACCACATGGATGTAGAGGCTCCCTCTGCTGCTCGGGTTTGTCTCAAGTTATTCAAAATCCTAATTCATTCCTGTGCAGTACACATAGTCACGTTCTAGCTGTCACTCACCTGCTTTCTGCTGACACGCCCCCCACAGATCCCATTGTCACCATTCCCGGCCCCCGGAACCCAGAGGGGAACACCACCCCTGCTCATGACTCCACCCCCATTCCCCCCACCATCACACCCTCTCCAGTTACTGGCTCCGCCCCCACTCCCAGATCCATACCCACACCAGGTCCCAGGTCCCAGCTCTGCCGAGTTTTCACCATCCCTCCAGACCTTCCCCTCACTGAGGACGAACGATCAGTCCTCAGCAAAGGACTGACCTACATTCCCCCTCCATTCACGCATCAATGAATTTAATACACGCCGTGACGTCGAACATTTCTTCCGCTGCCTCCACCTCCGAGCTTACTTTCACAATCAGGATTCCCGTCCACCTTCTGAGGACCCCTTCGCCCACCTCCAACACACTGCATCCACCTGGACACCCCGCGCTGGCCTATTACCTGCCCTCGACCTCTTCATTTCCAACTGCCGCCAGGACATGAACCGCCTCAACCTGTCAACCCCCCTCCCCCACTCCAACCTCTCACCCTCACAATGCGCAACCCTCCAATCCCTCTGCTCCAATCCCAACCTCACCATCAAGCCAGTGGATAAAGGGGGCGCAGTGGTGGTCTTCCTACTGCCCCCTCGACCATGACCCCACCCCCCATCACCAAACCATCATCTCCCAGACTACAGAACCTCATCACCTCAGGAGATCTCCCACCCACAGCTTCCAACCTCATAGTCCGGGAACCCTGCACTGCCCAGTTCTACCTCCTTCCCAAGATCCACAAGCCTGACCACCCTGGCCGACCCATTGTCTCAGCATGCTCCTGCCCCACTGAACTCATCTCTACCTACCTCGATACTGTCCTATCCCCTCTAGTCCAGGAACTCCCCACATACGTTCGAGACACCACCCACGCCCTCCACCTCCTCCAAAGTTTTCGTTTCCCCGGCCCCCAACGCCTCATTTTCACCATGGATATCCAATCCCTCTACATCTCCATCCCCCGTGACCAGAGCCTCCAAGCCCTTCGATTTTTCCTCTCCCGACGTCCCCAACAGTACCCTTCCACCGACACTCTCATTCGTTTGGCCGAACTGGTCCTCACCCTTAACAATTTCTCCTTCGAATCCTCCCACTTCCTCCAGACCAAAGGGGTAACCATGGGCACCTGTATGGGCCCCTGCTATGCCTGTCTCTTTGTTGGCTACATAGAACAGTCGATCTTCCGTAATTACACCGGCACCACTCCCCACCTCTTCCTCCGCTACATTGATGACTGCATTGGCTCCACCTCGTGCTCCCGTGAGGAGGTTGAGCAATTCATCAACTTCACCAACACATTCCACCCTGACCTTAAATTTACCTGGACACCTCCATCTCTGACACCTCCCTCCCCTTCCTGGACCTCTCCATCTCCATTAATGACGACCAACTTGACACTGACATTTTTTACAAACCCATTGACTCCCACAGCTACCTGGATTACACCTCTTCCCACCCTACCGCTTGCAAAAATGCCATCCCGTATTCCCAATTCCTCCGCCTCCGCCGTATCTGCTCCCAGGAGGACCAGTTCCACTACAGAACACACCAGATGGCCTCCTTCTTTAGAGACCGCAATTTCCCTTCCCACGTGGTTAAAGGTGCCCTCCAATGCATCTCGTCCACATCCCGCACATCCGTCCTCAGACCCCATCCCTCCAACCGTAACAAGGACAGAACGCCCCGGTGCTCACCTTCCACCCTACCAACCTTCACATAAACCAAATCATCCGCCGACATTTCTGCCACCTCCAAACGGACCCCACCACCAGGGATATATTTCCCTCCCCACCTCTTTCCGCCTTCCGCAAAGACCGTTCCCTCCGTGACTACCTGGTCAGGTCCATGCCCCCCTACAACCCACCCTCCCATCCTGGCACCTTCCCCTGCCACCGCAGGAACTGCAAAACCTGCACCCACACCTCCTCCCTCACCTCCATCCAAGGCCCTAAAGGAGCCTTCCACATCCATCAAAGTTTTACTTGCACATCCACTAATATCATTTATTGTATCCATTGCTCCCAATGCAGTCTCCTCTACATTGGGGAGACTGGACATCTCCTAGCAGAGCGCTTTAGGGAACATTTCCGGGACACCTGCACCAATCAACCACACCGCCCCGTGGCCCAACATTTCAACTCCCCCTCCCACTCTGCCGAGGACATGGAGGTCCTGGGCCTCCTTCACCACCGCTCCCTCACCACCAGACGCCTGGAGGAAGAACACCTCATCTTCCACCTCGGAACACTTCAACCCCAGGGCATCAATGTGGACTTCAACAGTTTCCTCATTTCCCCTTCCCCCACCTCACCCTAGTTCCAAACTTCCAGCTCAGCACTGTCCCCATGACTTGTCCTCCCTGCCTATCTTCTTTTCCACCTATCCACTCCACCCTACCCCCGCCCCTGACCTATCACCTTCATCTCCACCCCCACTCACCTATTGTACTCTATACTACTTTCTCCACCCCCACCCTCCTCTAGCTTATCTCTCCACCCTTCAGGCTCTCTGCCTTTATTCATTATGAAGGGCTTTTGCCCGAAACGTCAATTTTACTGCTCCTCGGATGCTGCCTGAACTGCTGTGCTCTTCCAGCACCACTAATTGAATTCTAGCTGTTACAACCTATGTGTCCCTGATGTAATGTGGACATGATATCCTCGCATAGTGCCTTTGGTATCAGGACTGAAAGCGACTGGTTGGGATATTCCAAGTTCATCTCTGTCAGGCCAAAATCAACAAATCCTCTCAGATAATTTTTTAATGCTGTCAGGCTGATAATGAGCTTTTGCCACTTTTGTAGTTGCTCAACTTTGGCAGCTGTCAATTGCGGCCATTCACACTGACTCTGGTCAAAGTCTAACAAATCAAGGCAGAAAGCATCAGAGACAAAAGTATCTACAGTGCACAGTGGTTGGTACTGCTACCTTACAATACCAGGGACCCAGATTCAATTCCAGCTTTGCACATTCTCCCTGTGTCTGCGTGGGTTTCCTCCCACAATCCAATGATATACAGGTTTGGATATCCCTGCCCTCCCCTTCACTGTTTGATCACGCAGCATTGCCCTTTCACGTGAAAGAGCACTGTTTGTCACTGGCCACTTGGGTGTTTCTTTTCTTCCTGGTGGTGGAAATTGAATAAAGATTTACAAACCCTGTGTCTTTCACTGTGTCTCACACCCGCACACACACAACGTGGGTGCTGGGGTAAAATAAGCACTACAGCAGATAGGCAGTAGTGTGGGGGATTTTCAAAAAAAAAACAGGAGTGTTGGAGGTTCTGTTCACTCTGAGAGAGCTGGAACCAGCGTGGAGTGAAGGACTCTGCTCTTTAAAAAGAGGAGATTGATTTTTGTTGGCATGCTCGCATTGAGGAGATTATTTTGAAGTTCTTTGTTTCTTCTTTATTATTTATTGAGATTGTTTGTTTGTTTTCTGGCTTTTCTTTTCTTTTGAAGCTGTGAAAGAGAAAAGAAAAAGAACGAGTTTATGTTCAAGCCGGGTGTCCCTGGAGAAGGAGCACGCGGTGTCCACCAACACCCTCGAGATTTTCAGGGAAATGTGGGCACTGCAGGGAGTGGAGTGTATCATTTCCCTCTCCAACTCTATTTTGATTTAATCCCTGCCTTCCCCTTCACTGTTTGATCACACAGCATTGCCCTTTGAGAAGGGCACTGCTTGGGTGTTTCCTTTCTTCCTGCTGGTGGAATATGAATAAAGGTTTACAAGCTTGCTGTTTTTCACTGTGTCTGATGTCTGCACACACACGACATGGGTGCTAGGGAGAAATAGACATTGCCGCTGTGAGGTGGTAGTGTGGGGGAAAGGAAAAGCACAAGAGTTTACGTTCGAGCATGGGTGTCCCTGGAGAAGGAGGACACGGTGTCCACCAACACCCTTGAGATTTTCAGGGAGAGGTGGGCACCTCAGGGAGCAGAGTGTATTATTTCCCCCTCCAACTCAATTTTGAGTTAATCCCTGCCCTCCCCATCACTGTTTGATCACACAGCATTGCCCTTTGAGAAGGGCACTGCTCGTCACTGGCCACTCGGGTGTTTCCTCTCTTTCTGATGGTGGAATATCAATAGCGATTTACACACTTGTTGTTTTCACTGCGTCCGACACCTGCGCACACAAAAAAAGGAAAAAAATAAATAAACAGGAGTGTTTGAGGTTCTGTTCATTCTGAGAAAAATATAAACAGGAGGGTCAGGGGTTCTGTTCACTCGGATAGAGCTGGATCAGTGAGTGGAGTGAAGGACTCTCCATTTTTCTGTGTTAAAGGAGGAGAGGAGACTGACTTCTGAACAGCCTGGCCCTACAAAGTGTATGTCATTTATTGCTGTTGGTGTCTTAAAAAAAAGGAGTTTACATTCAAGCCCGGGGATCCCTGGAGAAGGAACACGTGGTGTCCACCAACACTCTCGAGATTTTCAGGGAGAGGTGGGCTCCGCAGGGAGTGTATTACTTCCCCCTCTAACTCTATTTTGATTTAATCCCTGCCCTCCCCTTCACTGTTCGATCACGCAGCCTTGTCGTCCGAGAAGGGCACTGCTTGTCACTGGCCACTCGGGTGTTTCCTTTCTTCCAGGTGGTGGAATATCAATAAAGATTTGCACATGTTGTTCTTCACTGTGTCCCACACCTGCATACACACTACATGGGTGCTGGGGTAAAATAAGCACGACTGCAGTTAGGTGAACAAGAAAAACAGGAGTGTCAAAGTTTCTGTCCACTCAGAGCTGCCTCTGAGGGAGCTGGATCAGTGCCTGAAGGACTCTCTACTTTTTTGTGTTCGGGAGAGGAGACTGACCTCTGAACTGCCTGGACCACACAGTCAGCGTGTCTTATTACCACTGTTGGTGCCTCCTACTGAGGAGGGTTTCCTCTCCTGTCTCTTCCCCTTGTTTCAGGTAGACGTTGCTTTGATTTCTTTATTGTTTATTGTGATTTTTTTGGGTTTTCTTTCTGTTAATTTGAAGCTGTGCTCAGCTGCACAGGCAGCTACTACCATTGCTGCAGCCTGGGCCTTGCTGCTGGGGCCCCACTGATGCCCTGGTCTGTACTGCTGCCTGGACCTCACTTACACTCAGGACTGCTGCTGCCTGGGCTTTCCCAACACCTGAGACTGTTGCTGCTCGGGCCAAACCCCTCTGCTGACACTGCTATGGCCCCAGCCTCTGTGTTGTGACCATCGTTGCCTGAGGCCCAGGAAGTGGAAGGTGTTATGAAGGTGTGGGTGTACCTTGAGAGATTAAAAGCAGCAGAACTACTCAATAAGGTAACAACGTAACCCTTGCTTGAACAATTCGATTAGCTCGTTGCCCGGAGACTAAAACAAATTTGAATTCGGCCAACCAGTTTAAATTATACCCAGAGAAATATCAAGCTCCAATCCAGATTGAATTTAGTATATTGACAATCTTAAAAGCCAGTGACAATCTGATGCTTTGGGGGGGGGGGGTATAAGACCAGGGAAAATTGAACAATTGAGAGGAGAACTGACACACCCAGCATGTAAACAGACTACCTGAAAAACAGCTCTCTTAAAAAGGTCCCTTTTCAATCAGTAACCTGTGACGAAGAAATTCCTAAGAAGAAGAAAAGATGACACAGGAAGATCCCAATAGAAAAACGAAAGCTGTCTGGTTTTGAGATAAGATTTACAGAACAAGACTTCTTAAGTGGGAGTTTTATTGGACCAGCATTATAGAAGGGAACGTAACAGATATGTTAGAGTAAGGAATGGTAAATAGTTGTTAGTTAATTATTCTCTGTTATACTTTAAGAAATAAAGCTGTTAATTTTTACATTAAATAGTCCTTGGCCACTCAAAATTTTACAGATTACTGCATGGGATAAATTATTTCTGTGCTGTTGGTTTTAAATTAAGCTGGAGGGTTTGTCCTGTGTCGTAACAAAGGAACACCAGGCTCACCCAGGAGCACATTATGGCGAGCCCAAAAGCAGCAGGCCCTAGCCGTATCTATGCTGGGGTAGCCACTGCCTTAGGCTCGGCTGCTCCAGGCCAAGCTACAACGCTGACCCCCTTCAGGGTCCTCACTAAACACCTGGGGGGGGGAAGTTTAAGGCTAATCCCCACATGAGTATGACCATTGAGGGCTGTAGTAAGGTCATGGTCGGCCCTCTAGCCATTGTTGCTGCAGCCCAGATGTACGGGGAGGCCGTACTTTTCTTTCAGACAGAGCAGGCGTCCCACCTAGCTGTGGATAGGGGCCTCACTGTGGGTGAGACCTTTCTCCCTGCTGACCCATTGGAGGTCATGGCCCAGAGGGTCGTGATCTCCAATGCCCCACCTTTCATTTCCAGTGAGCTCCTTCTCCCCCACCTCAACATGCTCCTCCTGCTTGGTCTGAAGGACCCTTAGGCACGTCTACTCCTCCCAGCGCCAGATGTTCCTTTGCCTGGCCCGGAAGGAGTTCACTGAGAGTTCATTTACCCTCTTCCATGAGGGTGTGGCCTACCGCGTCTTCTGGATGGCAGATAGTGTGCGGTGCCACCTGTGCCACGAACAACTGCCCCACACAGAATGCTGCCCAGCCCACATCAGCCGCCACAGGTGGCGCTGCCGAACCCACACCCGTCCCCCGAAGACAACACTGAAGGCCTCATCAGCGGGGGTTAAGCCAAGGGCTACCAGTGCCTTGGTCTGTGGCGGAGAGGGAGGTGAGCATCTGGCTGGACAGAGGGTGCGAAAAACGATGCAACACACCAAGCCCACCACGGTGGAGACAACCCTGCCCCCGCCTTGAAATCTGACCTTTGCCCTGCCCCATCCTGGCACAGAAATGCCCCTGCGACTGTGCCAGCGTCACCCCGGTGTGGGAACCCTGACCCCCCGCGCTCCGCTTCTGTGCCTGAACCCTGCCCTATTGTGACAACCCTTGGGGCAGCAGTGACTGACCCTCGCCTAATTGATCTTGGGATCCCTGAGCCTGAACCCTGCCCCACGCCTCCAGGCCCCAGTTTTGACCTCAGGGAACCTGCTGCAGCTGTCTGTCTGGGTTTTAGGCAGGAAGCTGGGCCCCTACTCCGCCCGCCATCACCTGATAGCCCAGGGACAGGACAGGAAGTGACATGGATGCCCCTCGCTGACCTTGCCAGGCCGGCTGCCTTCCCAAGCCAATCATATTCAGAGAAATGCTGAGGGGAGGAGCCTCAGGCCCCATGACCACCAGTGCGGGCAGGTCAGGAAAGCGTTCCCCACAGGCACTGTCACCTCAGGAAAGAGTTGTCGTCCCCAGAAGGGGGAGGGCTTCCCTGCAGCACACCTTCCGCGTTACTCATCCCTGGCGGGGTTGCCCGTGGTGCCTCCTGCCTTTCCCACACCGCGGCCTGAATGACCTGGAGTCCTGGAGGGTGCAGCGGAATCCCCTGCTGCAGCTATTCCACCACCTTTTGGGGACAAACCTGTGCCCTGTGCAGGCTGCGGTGCAGGCTGTAATAATATCTTTAATGCTGTCGGGTCATTGAGTGGTGAAGAGGAAGGTGTTATCCTCACTCTTCCCTCCCAGACTGCTTTTCCAGGCACCTTGGCCCTGGGGGAGAACTTTCTCACCAAGGAGGTGGGCATCCCGGTATTGGGAGAGGAGTGGGGCCTCAAGCCTCCACTGCCCAATAGAGTCATAGAGATGTACAGCATGGAAACAGACCTTTCAGTCCAACCTGTCCATGCTGACCAGATATCCCAACCCAATCGAGTCCCACCTGCTAGCACCCGGCCCATATCCCTCCAAACCCTTCCTATTCATATACCCATCCAAATGTCTCTTAAATGTTGCAATTGTACCAGTCTCCACCACATCCTCTGGCAGCTCATTCCAAACCCTTTCAAGTTTCACAACATCTTTCCGATAGGAAGAAGATCAGAATTGCACACAATATTCTGACAGTGGCCTAACCAATGTCCTGTATAGCCGCAACATGACCTCCCAACTCCTGTACTCAATACTCTGACCAATAAAGGAAAGCGTACCAAGCGCCTTCTTCACTGCGACTCCACTTTCAAGGAACTATGAACCTGCACTCCAAGGTCTCTTTGTTCAGCAACACTCTCTAGGACCTTACCATTAAGTGTATAAGTCTTGCTTAGATTTGCTTTCCCAAAATGCAGCACCTCGCATTTATCTGAATTAAACTCCATCTGCCACTTCTCAGCCCATTGGCCCATCTGGTCCAGATCCTGTTGTAATCTGAGGTAACACTCTTCGCTGTCCACGACACCTCCAATTTTGGTGTCATCTGCAAACTTACTAACTGTACCTCTTATGCTCGCATCCAAATCATTTATGTAAATGACAAAAACGAGAGGACCCAGCACCGATCCTTGTGGCACTCCACTGGTCACAGGCCTCCAGTCTGAAAAATAATCCTTCACCACTGCCCTCTGTCTTCTACCTTTGAGCCAGTTCTGTACCAAATGACTAGCTCTCCCTGTATTCTGTGAGATCTAACCTTGCTAATCAGTCTCCCGTGAGGAACCTTGTTGAACGTCTTACTGAAGTCCATACACATCATGTCTACCGCTCCGCCCTCATCAATCCTCTTTGGTACTTCTTCAAAAAACTTAATCAAGTTTGTGAGACATGATTTCCCACGCACAAAGCCATGTTGACTATCCCTAATCAGCCCTTGCCTTTCCAAATACATGTACATCCTGTCCCTCAGAATTGCCTCCAACAACTTGCCCACCACTGAGGTCAAGCTCACCGGTCTATAGTTCCCTGGCTTGTCTTTACCACCCTTCTTAAACAGTGGCACTACGTTTGCCAACCTCCGGTCGTCCGGCACCTCACCTGTGACTATCGATGATACAAATATCACAGCAAGAGGCCCAGCAATCACTTCTCTAGCTTCCCACAAAGTTCTCGGGTACACCTGATCAAGTCCTGGGGATTTATCCACCTTTAACCATTTCAAGATATCCAGCACTTCCTCCTCTGTAATCTGGACATTTTGCAAGATGTCACCATCTATTTCCCTACAGTCCATATCTTCCATATCCTTTTCCACAGTAAATACTCATGCAAAATATTCATTTAGTATCTCCCTCATTTTCTGTGGCTCCACACAAAGACTGCCTGGCTGATCTTTGAGGGGCCCTATTATCTCCCTAGTTAACCTTTTGTCCTTAATATATTTGTAAAAACCCTTTGGATTCTCCTTAATTCTATTTGCCAATGCTATCTCATGTCCCCGTTTTGCCCTCCTGATTTCCCTCTTAAATATACTTCTACTTTCTTTATACTCTTCTAAGGATTCATTTGATCTATCCTGTATATACCTGACATATGCTTCCTTCTTTTTCTGAACCAAACCCTCAATTTGTTTAGTCATCCAGCATTCCCTATACCTACCAGCCTTCCCTTTCACCCTGACAGGAATACTTTCTCTGGATTCTTGTTATCTCATTTCTGAAGGCTTCCCATTTTCCAGCCGTCCCTTTAGCTGCGAACATCTGCCTCCAATCAGTTCTTGCCTAATACTGTCAAAATTGGCCTTTCTCCAATTTAGAACTTCAACTTTTAGATCTGGTCTATCCTTTTCCATCACTATTTTAAAACGAGTAGAATTATGGTCGCTGGTCCCAAAGTGCTCCCCCACTGACACCTCAGTCACCTGCCCTGCCTTATTTCCCAAGAGTAGGTCAAGTTTTGCACCTTCTCTAGTAGGTACATCCACATATTGAATCAGACAATTGTCTTGTACACACTTAAGAAATTCCTCTTCTTCTAAACCCTTAACACTATGGCAGTCCCAGTCGATGTTTGGAAATTTAAAATCCCCTACCATAACTACCCTATTATTCTTCCAGATAGCTGAGATCTCCTTACAAGTTTGTTTCTCAATTTCTCTCTGACTATTCAGGGGTCTATAATACAATCCCAATGAGGTGATCATCCCTTTCTTATTTCTCAGTTCCACCCAATTAACTTCCCTGGATGCATTTCTGGGAATATCCTCCCTCAGCACAGCTGTAATGCTATCCATTATCAAAATTGCCTGTAGCATTTGTATCCTGGAACATTAAGCTGCCAGTCCTGCTCATCCCTTAGCCATGTTTCCATAATTGCTATGATATCCCAATCCCATGTTCTTAACCATGCCCTGAGTTCATCTGCCTTCCCTGTTAGGCCCTTTGCATTGAAATAAATGCAGTTTAATTTATTAGTCCTACCTTGTCCCTGCCTGTTTGACTCACTTCTGTTCTCAGCTGTACCCGTCTCAGATCGATCTCTTTTCTCACTATCTCCCTGGGTCCCACCCCCCCCCCCCCCCACCTTACTAGTTTAAATCCTCCCAAGCAGTTATAGCAAATTTCCCTGCCAGTATATTAGTTCCCTTCCAATTTAGGTGCAATCTGTCCTTCACAGGTCAACCCGAATCCGGGGCACTCCAAGAAGTTACCACCAGTGACGCTGGGGTGGCGTTGCTGGGGGTTTTATGGCCAATTGGTGGTGCCAGACCAGCCCCCACTCTCACCATGGAGGTGAGGTCCGGTGACTGAGGGCAACTTCCCGGAGGAGGGTTCAAGTTCGATGGTGGGCACTGGGGACGATGCGGAGTCCGTCCCTGGGAATTTGTCGAGGAAACTCGTAGTTGCTGGGACTCGATTGCTGGAGCTCCTTTGAGCTGGTTTACAGAGGGCTTTTGTCCGAAATGTCGATTTTCCTGCTCCTTCGATGCTGCCTGACTTGCTGTGCTTTTCCAGCACCCCTCTAATCTAGACTCTGGTTTCCAGCATCTGCAGTACTCACTTTTGCCTGATTTACTGGTCAGCCCAGGCTCCTTGCCAAGCACCTGGGCCGGATGCAAACCAGTAAAAGCGCATCAGAATCTTCCTCGGTGCACTCCTGGTGAGGGAGAGTGATTTCATCGTCCCTCCTTCATCCTTCCAGTAACTGTATATAGGTTAAATCATATTGGTGGTGGTTGCACAATACTACTGATGTGAAGACAACTATGGCCAGCCTCAACATCAATGGCAGCAGGGAGTCACAGCACAGATTCCAGACCTTGGTCCTTCAGGACAAGAAGTATGAGGTGTGCTTCCAACAAGAAGCCCACTCTATCCCGGGAGACGAAGCCACCTGGCTCCTGGAGTGGCAAGGGGGGAGGTCTATAAGAGTCACCTCACCCGCAGATCTTGTTGGCTCCACATTTTCAGCCAGAGATCTTGGGGGTCAGGGAGCCTATGCCAGAGCTTCACCTGGGGGAGGGAGGGCGCAGTGCTTCACATGGTGAACGTTAACACTCCCTTGGCCTAAGAAGTGTCCACTCATCTGTCCTCTATCGACGAGAGCTAGTGCGTTGTCCTTGGGGGAGATTTTAACTGCATCCGAGGACAGAGATCACGGTGGTGCCCAGTCTGGTTGGGGAGGAAGTTGGGGGACTTAGTCAAGTCCTTTGACTTGGTGGACATCTAGCGGAATCTCCATCTCGACTCCATCGCCCTCATCTTCGTGAGGCCTGGAGTCGGAGCATCCAGAATTGACCAACTGTATGTTTCATGGGTATACACTCCTGCTTTCTGGTGGCCTCCATGTGTCAGGTTCCATGCACGGATCATCATCTGGCGTGGGCGGAACTCCTTCCATTTGGCGTCCAACTTGGGTCTTCGTACTGGCACTTTAACAACCTGCTGCTGGAGGACGACTTGTTCCGGGACTCATTTCGTTGGTTCTGAGCCAGCTGGAGAAGGAAGCGGGGAAGCTTCCCCTCCCTGAGGTTATGGTGGGACATGGGCAAGGCTCACGAATGCATTTTCTGTCATGAGTACGCAAGAAGGTCGACAAAGAGGTGGAAATCCAGGATCAAGGAGTTGGAGAAGGTGGTGTTTGACCTGGATTCATGTCTCAATCAGCGTCATGTGGACCTGGCCCTATGCGGGGGGATGTACAAAGCGAAGAGGGCCTGCTCGTCGGGTCCGGGGTGCGTACATGAGGTCATAGATTCAGTTCCTCCAGGATCTGGACCGCAGCTCCCCCTTCTTGTAATCGCTGGAAAAAAGGCACAGCACCCGTCAACAGTTCCTTGTGCTGCTGGTCGACGACGGGTCCCTTGTCTCGGATCCGCACTGTGTCAGGGCCCAAATTCACTCCTACTACACGGCTCTGTCCTCTCTGGATCCGTCCCGCGAGGATGCTCGCAGAGCTCTGTGGGAGGACCTGCCGCAGCTCAGCCCAGAGGATGCCAGAAGGCCCGACTCTCCCGTAACTAGAGGAGCTGACCTGTGCCCTCGACCAGCTCTTGAGGAGCAAGTCCCCGGAGCTGGAAGGGCTGACTGTAGAGTTCTTCAGGGCACTCTGGGATGTTCTGGGGAGTGACCACACACAGGTCATGGGTATGTGTCGAACTGCCAGAGAGCTGCCCTTTTCTTGGCACAGGGCGGAAGAGGGGGGACCTTCGTTCTTTAAAGAACTGGCATCCAGTCTCCCTCCTCAGCACAGATGACAATGTTTACCAGGTGTGTTGTCTTCTTGCCTGGCTTCTGTGCCGGCCCACATGATTCATCCAGACCAGTCCTTCATGGTCCCGGGCCAGAGGATACATGACAACGTCCACCTGGTCTGGGACCTGATCCATTTCTGTTGATGTGCTGGTCTACGGGGCGCCTTCTTTCCAGAAGAAGGCGTTCGACAGGGTCAATCACGAGTATCTGCTTGGGACTCTGTGGGCATTTGGGTTCAGGACGCAGTTCATCATTCAGATGCAACTTATGTAGACCTCTGCAGAGTGTCTGGTTAACGTTAACGGATCCCTGATGGCATCCCTTCACTTTGGGAGAGGAGTACGTCAAGGCTGCCCCCTGTCCAGCCAGCTGTATTCCTTATGCATGGAGCCTTTCTTGTCGCTCTTGAGGATGAGGTTGTCGGGGCTGGTTCTACACGGTTGGGGCACGGGGGTGGTCCTCTCCGCTTACACCAACATGTGCCTCACTTTCACTGACCTGGTTGACTTGGAGAGGATACATGAGTGCCAGGCTGTGTACTCGGCGGCATCTTCTGCCAGGATCAACTCAGCCAAATGTTCCGGGCTATTGGTCAGTCCGTGGTGCTGGACTCTCCGCCGGAGGAGTTACAGGGGTTCAGCTGGAGTCCCACCCATCTCCTCTACCTGGGGGTCCAACCCGTCTATGCCGACCAGATATCTCAACCCAATCTAGTCCCACCTGCCAGCAACCGGCCAATCCCTCCAAACCCTTCCTATTCATATACCCAGACAGTAAAAGAGTTCTACTCGACCTAAATTGAGTAAGAGAACTCATAAGCCAGTATCCAGGAGAATGCACATCTTTTAAGTCCAGCTACCATCTGGTTTGGAACACAAATTGTTTAGCAACATCTAAATCAGAATTAATCAACTGTCTGGTTAAATGTCACCCAGTTCTAATTGAGGTCAATACTGGCACAACTGTTTCAGTGATTGCAGAACTAGTCTTTAGCAAATTTGCTCTGGACTCCAATCCTTAAGTTTGTGCAAGACCTCAGCTAGACTGAGAAACTCTATTGGGGAGCCTTTACAGATTAAAAACAAACTTCAGTTCCAGTCTCTTACAAGAAGCAGCTAGTTCAGTTATTATAGTAAAAGGCTCAGGTCCAAGCTTGAAATTAGTTTAGAACAAGTCACCTAGATTTGGTCAATACTTTTTGATTAGAAAATGGCTGCCTAAGTGAAGTCCTAATTAAGTCTTAAGCTTTTTTTCAGGAAGGTCTAGGGACTATCAAAGAACCAAGGACACCTTGCAAGTTGATGCATTTTCCAACACTTGGCCCATATCCCTCCAAACTCTTCCTATTCATATAACATGATTTGGAGATGCCGGTGTTGGACAGGGATGTACAAAGTTAAAAATCAACTAGGCAAAAGTGAGGACTGCAGATGCTGGAAACCAGAGTTTAGATCAGAGTGGTGCTGGAAAAGCACAGCAGGTCAGGCAGCATCCGAGGAGCAGGAAAATTGACATTTCGGGCAAAAGCCCTTCACCAGGAATAGAGGAATTTAAAAATCACACAACATCAGGTTATAGTCCAACAGGTTTAATTGGAAACACTAGCTTTGGAGCGCTGAACTACCTGATGAAGGAGCGGCACTCCAAAAGCTAGTGCTTCCAATTAAACCTGTTGGATTATAACCTGGTGTTGTGTGATTTTTAACTTTATTCAGATGCCCACCCAAATACTTTTTACGTGTTGTAATTGTACTAGCCTCCACCACTTCCTCTGACAGCTAATTCCACACACGCACCACTCTCTACATGGTCCTTTCCCCTCTCACCCTAAACCTATGCCCCTCTAGTTCTGGACTCCCCCACCCCAGGGAAAAGATCTTGTCTACTTATCCCTCATGATTTTATAATTTGGAGATGCTGGTGTTGGACTGGGGTATACAAAGTTAAAATCTCACAATACCAGGTTATAGTCCAACTGGTTTAATTGCAAGCACACTAACTTTCGGAGCGTCGCTCCTTCATCAGGTGGTAGTGGAGGGCTCAATCCTAATGCACAGAATTTATAGCAAAAATTTACAGTGTGATGTAACTGAAATTATACATTGAAAAACTGATTGTCTGTTAAGCCTTTTATCTGTTAGAATACCATGATAGTTTCACTTCTTTCAATGTGTAAATCACAAAACCTTCTTTTAAAAAAGTTGCATTCTTGGGTTAGCTGTTAACAATGGTGATAGCTAGACAATATGTTGAAGGTGTTGGCCCCCTGTGTTCTCTGTCTAGGCCATGATGCTTAGATTGATTCTAATCTAAAAAGTGATATAATGGAGTTTTACATGAATTCATGCAGTTTTTGAGCAAAGTACAATGTAACCCTGCAAGTACAAATTCACCCCACAAAATATGTGTGCATGTGGGTCTTTGTCTGTCTGTGTGTGTGTGTTTGTCTGGGTTGGGGGCTGTGAGTGTGATAAAGTGTATGTGTGTGTGTGTAGTGAGTGCAGAGTGTCTTAAGTCTATGAGGGGGTGCATGTGTGAGTGTGGGAGTGCGTGTGTCTGTAAGGGTGTGTGTCGGTGTCTGTGTGCACGTCTGTGTATATGTGTGTCTGTGTGTATAGGAGTGCCTGTGTGTGTGTGAGGAGTGTGTGTGTATAGTGCAATGGTGGTCACCTGTAATATGACATGAACCCAAGGTCCCGGTTGAGGCCCTCCCTATGGGTACCGAACTTAGCTATCAGCCTCTGTTCGGCCATTTTTCGCTGCTGCCTGTCCCAAAGTCCACCTTGGAGGATGGTCACCCGAAGGTCTGAGATCGAATGTCCTGGACCACTGAAGTGTTCCCCAGCTGGGAGGGAACCCTCCTGTCTGTTGATTGTTGTGCGGTGCCCATTCATCTGTTGTCGAAACCATTGCTCGGTTTCCCCAATGTACCATGCCTCCGGGCATCCTTGCCTGCAACGTATAACATAGACAACATTGGCTGAGTCACATGAGTACCTGCCATGTACAAGGTGGGAGGTGTCCCCACGCGTAATGGTGGTATCTATGTCCACACTCAAACGTCTTGCAGTGCCTACCGTGACAGGGTTGTATGGAGTTGTCATGAGAGCCGGGCAGCTTGCTACGAACAACGATCTGTTTGAGGTTTGGCGGTTGTTTAAAGGCAAGTAGTGGAGGTGTGGGGAAGGTCTTGGTGAGGTGCTCATCCTCATTGATAATGTGTTGCAGGTCACGAAGAACATGGCGTAATTTTTCAGCTCCTGGGAAATACTGAACAATGAAGGGTACCCTGTTGGTTGCAGCACGTGTCTGTCTCCTGAGGAGGTCATTAAGGTTCCTTGCTGTGGCACGTCAGAACTGGCGGTCGATGAGTTGGGCATTGTACCCAGTTCTTGTGAGGGCATCCCTGAGTACTTCCAGGTGTCCGTCACGTTCCTCCTCTTCTGAGCAGATCCGGTGTACGCATAGGGCTTGCCCATAGGGGATGGCTGTTTTAATATGTTTTGGGTGGAAGCTGGAGAAGTGTAGCATTGTGAGGTTGTCTGTGGGTTTGCGGTAGAGTGTGGTGCTGAGGTGTCCATCCTTGATGGAGATGCATGTGTCCAGAATGAGACATATAGTCGAGTGTAGTCCATGGTGAGTTTGATGGTGGGATGAAACTTGTTGATGTCACTGCGTAGTTTTATCAGTGACTGCTCGCCATGGGTCCAGAAGAAGAAAATGTCATCAATGTACCTGGTGTATAATGTTGTTTGGAGATCCTGCATAGATAAGAATCTTGTTCGAACCTGTGCATAAAAAAGTTGGCATATTGGGGTGCAAATTTGGTCCCCATGGCTGTTCCGTGTGTCTGGATGAAGAACTGGTTGTCAAAGGTGAAGACGTAGTGATCAAAGGTAAAGCGGATGAGTTGTTGGATGGTATTTGGAGATTGGCAGTTGTTGGTGTTGAGTACTGAGGCTGTTGCCGCGATTCCATCATTGTGGGGGACGCTGGTGTAGAGTGCGGAAACGTCCATTGTGATGAGGAAGTGGGTGCTGAGTTTCTGTCAGAAATCCATAGTGTCGCGACAGAAGCTGGAGATCCCCTGTACAATAGGCTTCAAGATGCCTTCCACATAGCTGGAGGGATTCTCACAAAGAGTCTCATTGCCTGACACGATGGGACGTCCTGGTATGTTGGCTTTGTTACCTTTGGAAGGCAGTAGAAGTCGCCTACACGAGAAGTACGTGGGATGAGGGCGCATAGGGAACTCTGAAGGACTGGATCCAAAGTTCTGATCAGTGTGTTTAATTCACGGGTGTGTTCTTTGGTTGAATCAGCTGGTAGTTGCCTGTAGTCTTCCTGGTTGTTCAGTTGTCGGTACACTTCCTTGCAGTAATCTGTTCTATTCTGAATGACAATGGCTCCTCCTTTATCTGCTGGTTTGATGACAATGTTGTGGTTGGTTTTGAGAGCCTGGATGACATTGCGTTGTGAATGGGTGATGTTTTGCTCTACCTTGTGGGTACGGCTGATGAATCTGGCATTTTTATATTTCCTGACGGTTTGAGCATACATGTCAAGCACAGGGCAGCGGCCTTCCGGTAGGGTCCAAGTTGACACCTTCT